>NW_012267310.1:4809832-4842685 GCF_000151885.1 Dipodomys ordii | reverse complement strand
GAGTTCAGGCCCCACGACTAACAACAACAACAACAACAACAAAAACAATAAAAAAGTAACGCAGAGAAATGAATGACCTTCTCAATTGCCGAGTAACAATTGTCTAGTTACTTAATTCCTGTGCTGTTTCATTCTCTGAAACATGGGTAGGAAGACAGTGCTTATCTTGTAAGATGGATGTAATGTAATTTAATATACTTAAAGTGCTTACAATTATTGTCGACATGGAAGAAACACTTAAGAACACAAGCAAACATTTCATTTAAAATGAGAACACATTCTACACGTGTTCTCTGGAGAACAATTTCAAATGGCCAGTACTTTACAGCAGTTTCAAATAACCACGGCTACTTCTCTGTTCTTTATAACCCTCTTCACACTTCTTCAGTTATTCTCTTTTTGTTCTTTTAAGTTGTCTCATAGTGATACAACACAATGTTTTCATGAATCAATAGTATAGTTATTGTAAAAACCTATCTGTTAAACAAGGAAGATAAGTCACCACAAATGAAGTCAAGCAAAGCTTAGGTGTTCAAACTAAGACATCACCTCTGGGAACTTAGGTGCTGCATGTATTACTACCGAAACATAGTGAGCATTAGGTGAGATGCTGGTGTACAAAGAGGAGTGAAGTATGCGCCCAGGTCTCATGGCATTCCTATCTGCAAGACCGCAAGAAAGACCTGACTATCTCTAAGCTTTGGAGCATTTTGAGAGATGATAACTTTGGAATACAAAGAATAAGTAAACAGATATTTGGTAGAAGGAGAGGGGAAGAAAGACAATGTTGGCAGGCGCAGCAACAGCTGCCTAGGAATGGAGGTCAGAAAGGGGAAGAAAGAGCCATTAACTAGAACCATCCCTGTCCCTGGTTATAGTCTAGGTAGCCTGGCTTTCTTCTCTTGGTGAGAGGAGTATATTGCTTCTTAAGTTAGGTACAAAGTTGCCACATAGTAGCAATTCCATACGTTGATGTCCCAAAGCTGAGTCTCAGATGCCCTCAGCCACTGCTGTGCTGTTTGATCAGAATACCTTCCTCCTGGAAGTAGCTTCAAGCAAATTCAAGAGAAAGCATCACAAATCAGTTCTTCTAGCTCTGTAAGACTTGCACATAAAGCAAAAGCACACTGTAGGACTTTTTGATTTAAAGGTGGTATTTTTAAAGAACATAAAATGCATCAATATAAAATAACATTCACAGGAAGTTCCAATTCTATCTATACTTAATAGGATAAACTATTTTATTTTCAGGTTGAGAATATCAGCGAGCCCTTTTGAAGCTTGTAATACTTTTAATTTTAAAGAAACTTGTAATTTTAAAGGAAAAAAAGCAACCAGACAGGTCAAACTTATCAAGGTCTTATTAATTTATTATTTATTTATTAATTTGAGATGAGTTCTCACAATGTAGGCCACGTTGTCCTCAAACTTGAGATTCTCCCTGCCTCTAACTCCCAAATTCTGGAACTACAATTGTGAACTTCCAAGCTTAGCCCATTCATTGAAGTTAAATTGTTTTAATTAAAAATACAGTGCTCAAAAAGCTAAACTGCTTTTAAGTTTTATTTTTGAAACTCGATTTCACCCACGTATCATATCTTCATGACTCACCAGGGGAGTTAACAACCAGGGAGATGCTAAGTTGTCATTTCACCTGTTTTTAAAAGCAAACATCCAACTCTGTCTCTGCCAGAGTTACTAATTGTCCTTGCAAATCATATAGAAAGGAGATAATATGATTTGTCTAGACTTCCTACCAGTTATAATTAACATTAAAGAGGTCTTTTTTTCTTTGTCACCTTTCTATTCAGAGCTTATTTGGGTTTGTTTGTACTTACTATCTGTTAATCTCCCTTTACAAATGACAACAATAACTAGTGCTATTATGCATGGAAATTAAACATGCTGATAACTGTGTGAAGGGAACTGGGGCTGAAAAAAAAATATCAAAAGCCTGTAACTATGCCTCTTGCTTTATTAAGCTTTTGGTCATGATGAATTTTAAACAAACCTCTTCTATGGAGGGAAATAGGCCCAAATGATATTCAATTCAATGCTTTTCTTCAACTCAATTCAGTACTAGACTGTACTAGCTAGCAGCCTTCTCTCCCCAACAAATGTTAACCAACTATGCTAACTCTTAACTTCCAACAAATGTTCATTTGCCAGGTCTGAAAAGTATTCCATGATGGGAAAAATCTTACATTACAAGATTTCATAATGAATTTTGCCTCTTGAAGGTGTAATAAGAACTGGAAAAATGAAAATACTTACATATAAATTTACTTTGAATTATCAATTACCATGACAAAACTAAACTTAATTTATAATTCTCTTTTAGGAAAACTGTGAGCAGCCCAAGGGTGTGTTGACAAGTCAATGGGAGAAGAAATTTAAAGATTAACTTCCTTAGAAGCCTAACCTATATTAAAAGTTGTGGGTTTTAAGAAAAACATTTAGACCAACTATAAGGATGCCTGCAGACCAAATATTTTCTTTTATTATGTAATGCCACAGGTAAATTGTTATACCCAATAATAATAAGGCCACGGCATTTTCAGTTGCCCGGGTTAACCATGTTTATAAAGAGGTGGTTCAAAAGAGGTGAAGCAAGCTTGTCCAATAGCAGCAGAATAAACATTTACCAAAACATGCAAAGCTCCATCACCTGTTGCTTTAATCTCAGCACCACTAATTCCTTAAAATCATTGTGTATGAAGCTGTGTCAAATACTGATTGGTTTTGATTGCTAAATTATATTTCTGTGGCCTCAACTAAAATGGTTTCTGTCTGCACATGCTAAAAAGGGATCGATTTCCACTGGTAACTGAGGCGTGCCTGGTAGCTGCACCTTAAACACAAACTGTTACTCATTTGTGTACATTTGTATTTTTAGAAAGAGGCATGCGTGCAGACATCAACCAGATCTGGAAATGTGGTACACAGGAGGCCCTCAAAGTATTTTTTAAAAGAAGTAGTGCATAAATAAAAACAATAAAAGAAAAGGACAGACATCAAGTTCATGAAAATTAGCGAGGATTAGTCTAAAATTCACAGAAGAAAAAAAATTAAAGTAACCTCTTTTTGTGTGTCAGTACTAGAGCTTGAACTGAAGATCCCACACTCTGGCTTGGCTTTTTCACTCACAGCTGGTGTACTACCACTTGACCCAATGCCTAGAGTTCCAGTGTTTTGCTGGATAATCAGAGATGAGAATTTCTCAGATTTGTCTGCATGGGCTGGCTTCAAACAATGATCCTCAGATCTCAGCCTCCTTGGTAATCTAGGATTACCAAGGTAAGCCACAAGTGTTCAACTCACAGTAGTTTCCTACACTTCTTTTTAGTCAACTATATGGCACTCCTTCTCCAATTCCCAATTTATCACCAGTTTGGCCCACTGGTCTTTCATCTACAGCCCAATTAACACCAAAAATTTTTAGATAAAATTATACTCAATAGATGGTGATCATCTTTGCTTTAAGATTCAGAGATTTTTCAAGAGATGACATAGTTCTGCTGAGATATATGATTTGGTCTAAGTCATACTGGGTTTCCAGGAGCAAGGAACAGGGTCATAGGGTGAGGTCTGCCAGCACAACTGTTCATTCAGAATTCGTCAAATTATTATTAGTTTTTCTGGTTAACGCCCATTAACCATCTTTCTCTCTAAACCATATGTACTCAAAGAACATCAGACTCTCTTTTCACCCCAAAGCATTTATAAATGTTCTGGGGTTCCCTTGCAGGCACATTTTTCTGTCACAGAATTATCCCCAGTATAAAAAAAAAAAAAAGGGTCTTCTTATAGATAGTGCGCAGTATGGGCCCACAGCTGCTTTTGAAGAATGACATGTTGTGATTTGGGATTTCCAGAAATATAAAAAAAAAAAAAACAAATTGCTTTCTGACCCACATTTGTACCCAAAACTGGGAGAAAATTTCCCTATGATCTCCAGGGGAAGTTTAACAGGAACATAATTTTGCTTTTAAAGTTAAAATCTTCTACACTGTAGCATGTGGCATGTCAAGGAGTGATTATTAAGTCTCAGAGAGGTGCCAGGCTAGGAGATGAAAAAGCAAATCAGCAAAAAAAAAAAAAAAAAAATATATATATATATATATATATATATATATAAATTGAACAATTCACGAAGTTAATACAAAAATATTTCAAACAAAATTATCAAACAAAACAGAAGTGGAAAGTGCCTTGTCGGTCCATGTAAGAATTTTAAATATTACTATAATTGATTTTTTTTAAAGTTAGACATCTCTTTAAATGAACTGTCATATGTCATTTCATCCAAGTTATTTGAAACTTATTGATCTTATCATTTGTGCAAGGACCAGACTCTGCCGTCAGGTTGCTGAAAGGATAATGGAGCACTCCCAAACTGTTATGATAGGTTACATGCAAACAGCGGCCCTCATTTAAACACACAGAACAGCACTACAAGTGGAGAAATTCCAACCTCAACAATTGTATATTATATGATAAATTAGCAACTTGGTCTGCTTTGCCACACATCAAATCCAATACCACAGTCTTTCTATTTTAATTTGCAATCAGAACTTGAGCATCAGAAGATGTACCTGAGCCCCATGCAAGCCATCTTCTGCTATACTGTGAGCACAGAAAGCCACAATTACCAGCAATTGTATTTTACCACCGTAGGACAATACTAGAACAGTTAAAATTGTCTCCATGCAAGCAACTGGGGAAAATATACTTAAAATGACTTTATATGGAAAATTACATTTGGGGGGCATAAAGTTCAATGGAGGACATATATCTTTCTGTATGGGCAGTTAAAAACCTCTCTTAGTATATTCAAGCCTATTCTATAAAATACTCTCCTTATTCATCCCACTCAAAAGCAAGCTACATTCTTAGGCTATAATAGGTCACAACTAAGTACACAGTACCTTGCTTCAGGAATAATTTTGCTTTGTCTGTCAACTGTCAACAAAGCACAAAGAGCTCATGCAACCCAGCCATGTACTGTGGATGTTAGAGATCTAACAAAATACAAATAATAAGAATACAAGATTTCATAGCCACCCTGCTTTCACTTTATCTAAGAAACTGAAAGCATTTTCCTCTCCACATTCCACTCATCTCTATTGTATTACAAATCCTTCCCTAAGAGTCTTCCCCCTTCCAGCCCCCATGTGAAGCTACAAGTGACTTGGGGATGTAATATTCCAACTGCGACGAATGTCCGACTTTCCAACATGAATGGTTCTAAATGGATGTGTCAGTTAAGGCACAGTCATTTCAACAAGGAAAAGTAGGAAAGAATCAAATGGAACGAAATGGTAAAATGGCTACTCTGGTGCTTGTATTAATATTTTAGTGATAAAACCTCTGAGAAAAAAGTTCATTACTTCCATCATTGCTCCTGCCTCTTAAGTCTTCACTCTTAAAACAAATGTATATTATACTATAAAACTGTATACACTCATCTGATAATAAACTTCAAAAGTAAGCCCAAGGCTCAGTTTTATCCATTTTGCGCAGAAAAAAGATTGGAAGGAATGGTTAAATTAGGGTCTCTTTTGCTATTTCTGTATTTCTAATTTTTCTTTTGTTTAGCTGGACCTAAGGAAAGAAAAGGACTTCTGTAACAAGTATATATTGTTTTAAAATCAGAAAACTTATTAATGAAGAGACCACCTCCCCAAGAATTTTCATCACTAACATATTTGAAAAATATTCTGAGCTCTACATGTTTGGTTGGAGCCAAGATGAATTTTCAAGGAATATACCTAGGGGGAAAAAAAGGTCAAATAAAAATTGTTCTTTAAAACATTTTCCTGCTAAAGCTAAAATTTCCAAAATAGGTCAATTTAATCACATAAGCAATTGTGAAGCAGAAAGTGGCAGGGCATGTATTAGTCTCATTTATTAAATTAAGCCACTTACTAAAACACAAACTTTTTGGAATATGACCTGACTATTTTTCTTTATGATGGTGAGTCTATGAAGGTAATAAGTCAGTTTTTAAAAGAGGTGCCTTTTTTTTTTTTTGGTCAATCATGGGGTTTGAACTCTGGCTTGGGCACTGTCCATGCACTCTTCAGCTCAAGGCGAGCACTCTACTGCTTGAGCCACATTCCCCATGCCTTCCCCAAGCCTTCATTCAACATCCACATAGATCAACTCAAACATCGTAGGTAAGAATCAAATTTAAAAAAAAACAACTGAGGAACAGTATGCCTCCTTCCTTATCAGAAGTCCTTTTCTTTCCTTAGGTCCAGCTAAAAGTAATTTTTATTTTATTCTATTTTGTTAATTGGCAGACTAGTATTTGCTGGGATGGATTAATGTGATATGCCTTTGGGTACCAAACAACAAATGTGAGAGTGGAATTATCTATTCAGTTGCCTCAAAGGGCATCTTAAAATCAGAATGGAGTTCAAACCATCACTAGGCAATGTTTGTTCATTTAACTTTAATTATTTTCTCCTTGAGAATGGTACTAATGAAACTGAATATCTTTCATGGTTTCGAAGGGCCGTTTGAATAGTCTGTAAACAGAACTAAGGGTAGACAAGAGATCTGGCTGGGCCAGGGGGTTGCTAGGTGATGCAGAATGTCAACCCACAAACTTGTTAAGGTTTGCTTTGCTTTCATGCCACTTTCACACACTCTCAAAAGTTCTGAGAATTGATTTTTCAGGTGGTCATTACAAAAAAGAAATTCATTCCCCCAGAGATGCTCTGCTAGATTCAGAAGGCATGAAATCCATCTGATCTTGGGCTGTAACATGGCAAACTTAGGGTTCTACATAAACATAGCATTATGTTTTCTGGATGCCCCCATTTAAGAAACACATGCAAGGATTTTAGTATTTCACAAAGACTTTCAATCTTCTCGTATCCAACTTGAAATCCCCAGAAAAATAATGAGATCGCAGCTTGGGGGTTTGGGGGCACACTAACTCCAACCTGATGGCAAATGCCTCAGTACAGATCACAGCTCAACACTGTGACAACCCTTCTCTTCTGGCCTGCGCCAAGTCTGACTGCCTGTGAGGCTTCTCCCTCTTGCTCCCTCCCCCAGCCTCCTTTTTAAGTAGCTGATCAGAGATTGTCCAGTAAGAGCACTTTATTAGATCATCAGCCAGAGGGGTTCACAAGTACTGAGAGCAATGGGCTCAAATGCGGCACATCAGTTTTAATAGACCAGGGGCTACTAGTAAACTGCAGATACTGCTGAGAACTTTCCATGTACTGAACTCTTGAAAAAGCACCGTCTCTCCAGCTTAAATGCAGCTGCCTCTTTCAATGCCGCAAATGGGTAAATTTGACAAAAAAGCCACCATTAAGACTACATGAAAGGCTCAAGACAACATCCTTTCAATGCTTTGTACTTCAGTAATCAGATGTACTTACTCACCCCCTCCCCCAAACCCGATCAAGAACTATTTCTGAATGGTAGGAAATAATTCCACTTTGTACATCTTTTAGTTAATCAAGACTTTCTATTCAGCAATTTGACCTTTTGTTCAAAACAGGATTATCAGTTTTTTCGCCAGTTACCAAGGGCGACTCGCATGGTGAACATAATTGCAATAATTTGCAAAACACCATGGCAACCCACATTACAACTAGGTAAATACTGGGCTTTTGTGCTACATTGTTATTTTCAGAGATGCTGAAGTCAAAGAACGAATGACAAATGAACACAAAATTTATATTTGCTTTGTCTCAAAAGAGAAGAAAATTGATAACAAGAATTGGGGGGAAACCGACTACAGCTGTAATTTCTAACTTGATTAATTAGGATGGTAACAGTCCTTAACAGTATATTCAACAAACAGCCCTGACTTCGTCTCTCCACCCGCCTCTCTCTATACCACTAACACTATCCCTCCCCACCCCAGACAAATTTTTTCAGCTTGGAGAACAAACATCCCCCATTTGCTCTTTTCTTCAACTTAATGGAATCCTTAATTGCAGAATATTGTTCTCTTGCTCTTCACGGCAATGAAAACCAGAGAAAGGAGGAGAGTGCCAGGGAGCTACAGTCATTTTTTTCTGCCTCTTTTGGACACCCCAGGCCCAATGATGAGACGGCATTTCCCTGGTATCAGCAAGCTGTTGTTTCCTAGCAGACAATAAACTAAAAACTATTTAGCTTTGCAGAAAAGCCATTCCTGTCCTCTTGGCAACGCAAGGTAAGTCTACACTCTGAGACTAAGTTTCATCATTTAAATGCCAGAACATGAATGAGAAAATGATGAGAATAATAAAAACATCTATTTTTCTTGTAAACAAATGATTAACTGTGGTACTGACCAAAAAGCTGTTGAAATGAATGTGTTTGCGATTTGAGGAAGATGTTCAACATTATCATCAATGTGCTGGAAATCACTTTGTACTCAGAGAGATCCCAATTCACAAAACAATCTAAAATATATAAACTGACTACTCAGAAATTAATGCAAAAATCAAAATTATGGTTTTAGTAGATAAGCAGACGTACAAATAGCATTATAATCTTTTCAGTAATAAATATGACTGGAAAAGTTACACTAGAATCTTTTAACTCAGATATGCAGGGTAGGTTCTATATTTGTCAGTAAAGCAGTAGTTCCTTCTGAAAGGCATAAATTCTGCTACAATGCCCAGCTTTTTAGAAATGATCAAAAGTGACATTCACATGCAAAATGTAGTATTTGGGGGATGAGCAAAAGAAAAAATACACAGAGAAAGGTTTTGCAGAAGTTGGACTGCCGAGATCTTCAGAGATAAGCAGCTGCAGCAGACGCATTCTGCAAACAGCCCAGCCTGCTTTCCTTCATCTGCCTCTTATCGAGGAAAAGCTAAATGAGTCTCTGAAATGATCTGCATATTTCCTTTAACTTTTGAAAAAAAATCAAATCAACCTGATACTATAATGGGTCCCTTCTTTTTTTCTCCCCGTGCCCCCCCCGACCCCCACGACTAAAAATTCCCACACACACCTCTAAGATTCAGCTTAAAGAAATCACAATGTAACAATTCTTCAGGAATTGCCTCCGGAATTATGGATACTGTGATTTCATGTGAGGAGTAGAAATCAAAAGGATGTGACACATTAACTCCTTCTCAGTCAGTGACAACCTGTTCACACTTTGAAAAGAAACATTTTCTGGCTTGGTTCTTTCTAAATTTACTATATCTGTATGAAGTGCATTCTTATCAAAAGTCTAAATGTTAAGAGGAAATGCACCTTTAATGGCAAATGGTAAAGGGGTGAACAAGAGCTTATTACTTTTTCATCAAATAGATTTGATATCAGATCATAAAGTGGGCTTAAAACCCCATGACACTTGAAATCCTTATATATATAAATAAAGCATTTTATAATCCATCCAGAATGTCTTAACTTATAACATTTTACCCACTATATTTGTTCCCCTTTCCAACCTTTATTGGCTTCTGTTCTTGAGGAGTTATTATTTCTCCTATTTTTTTTCTTCCTTTCTTTTTGCCTTTTTTTTGTGTGTTTTGGTCCTGGGGTTTGAACTCACTTGAGCCACAGTTCCACTTCCAGCTCCCCACCTCAACCCCCAGTGGTTAATTGGAGATAAAAGTCTCACTGACTTTTCTTCCCACCTACCTTCAAACTGTGATCCTCAGATCTCAGCCTCCTGAGTGGCTAAGATTACAGGTGTGAGCCACCGGTGCCCTGCTCTTTTTGCCAATTCTTAACTTCCATTTGTTTAGTGAGGCTTATTACAACTAATTGCAACATCTAATTTTCTGTAGTATTAATAAATCACTCAAATTTCCTCAATCAGGAATAACAAACACCTACCAGGTATATTGCATCCTGTTTTCAACTTCTTCCCCATGGCTTCTACAGGATGGAAGCTGGTATTCCATACAAAACTCATCTATTATCCCTGCCCCAAATCCTTTTATTATTGAATTCTCAACTCTGACTACACATAGGGATAACCAAAAGAACATCAACAGAGGACTGATCACCACCCAGAGCTCGTGACTCAGGTCATGGGTAGGGCCTGAGAATTTGTTGATACAGCTGCTGCAGATCTGGGGACCTCGCTTTAAGAACTACCAGTGGGATACAGAATGGACCCTCGGGTTTAAAACAAGTTCCTCAAATGATTCTGATGTGGCCAAGGTTCAGACTCACTGTTCTATATTACTTCCATTCTCTCCACTAGCTATCATCTTAACACTGAATGTGATAAGTATTCTTATATATCTCAAATTTTTCTCCTTCATTATTTACTTTTTTCTGAATACTGTGTATGTGGTTCCCTCTTTTAGTTCTCCCACATTCTCCATGTAGCATTAGAATGATCAAAGCCTCAAATCTGACTTGAGTCTATTACAAGAAGCAATCTGTTCTTAAATGGTTTATATTATATATGTAGCTTAGTATCGTTTCTTTAAGCAAACCAACAAAGAACCTTACCCATGGCATGAGGGCTGAACTTTTAGCCCAGTGTTCTTTACACTGTTCACCTATGCTGCTCAAGAGAGCTGTATGTGGTTCTTGGGCACCTGGAATGTGGATCGTCCAAACTGAGACATATTGTAAGTGTGAAATAAGCAGCTAATTTTAGACTTAGTTCAAAACAGAGAATATTACCTATTAATGTATTTATGTGTTTGGATAGATTAGGTGAATTCTAATTTATACGTTTAAAATATATAACTCTCTTTTAAAAAATACAGATGGAAGTCCTGTATACACTGTTCTAAATACTACTTTTTCATTTAAAAGTAGAGATTACAACCTGAGTACATACAGATCTGCAAAATTCCTTTTAATGGCTGCAAAAAATTCTGTTATCTGTTATATGGGCTGGGAAGGTAGTTCAGTGGTAGAGTGCTTGCCTTGCATGCCTGAGGCCCTGGGTTCGATTCCTCAGCACCCCGTAAGCAAAAAGAAAAAAAGCCGAAAGTGGGCTGTGGCTCAAGTGGTAGAGCACTAGACTTGAGCTGAAGAGCTGAGGGACAGTGCCCGGGCCCAGAGTTCAGGTCCCACGACCGGACCCAAATAAAATAAAAGAAAAGAAAATAAAACTCTGTTATATGTTATATGACGACAATAACTTAAGGAATCTTCTTCTGATCAATAAGTAGGTTTTTAGATTCTATTTTCACTAATGTTGCAAAGACTATCCTTGTAAATAGTACGTTGGATAATATCTGTAGTCATATAGTAACCAATATAGACTCCTGAAATTAAGAGTGAGCTTGAATATCTTCACCTATGCTCCAAGCCATTTTTAACTTTCTCTAAGAAATGTCTATTATTGTCCTTTACTCATTTATTTTCTACTAGGTTGTTGATTTTTTCCTTCCCTGAGTTGCAAAAATTCTTTATTATGTGAAGGAAATTAGCCTTTGCCACATGGGTTGCGAACATTTTCACCAGTTCATTTTTTTTTTTTTTTACTTTAGAGCATGTATGAGTATGTATTTGCCATGAAAAAAACTACTTATATGTAGTTTTCCTTTTTGGATTCTGAATATGTTTTGTTCCAAAGTATGTATGCATGTGGAACACAGAGGACTTTTTTTTTGGGGGGGGGGTGAAAGGGATGAATCTATTTTGTGTGATACTATAATGGCTGTTACATGTTATCTTATACATTTGTACAATGTTATAGAATAGAACCCTAAGGTAAACTATAGACTCTGAGTGATAATGATGTGTCAATGTAGCTTGGTAATTGTAATAAACTACTGTGCTGGTGGGACAGGCTTTTTGTACTGGGCAGGGAGTCTACGGGAAATCTCTGCTGTGAATCTGAAGCACTTCTCTAAAAAAAAGTGTATTCTTTAAAAGTAGACTCCCCCAACTTCAAAACTAGTATCTATTATTCTTATTTTTTTTTCTAGATAAGCTTTTTGACACATTTGGAATTTGTTACAACTTAAGGACCAAGAAAGAACTTCCACTATGCTTTTTCCAGATAACTATTACTTAACTGACATAAACCATCCATTTATATAATGTTAGATGCAATTTTGGATCCATTTCTGGACTTTTCTGTACTAGCTTCATAAAAATCACCAAATACACATGCGCCAAAATATTTCAACCACCTTTTGTTTTTAACTGTAAAAACCTAGTAGGACTCATTGATTGCTTTTTGGATTTCTTTGGTCAGAATTTTCCTAAGATTTTTTTTTTAACTGAAGAGGTTTTAAATCTATGGATAAACACAGAAAACTGAAAATCCTAAAACACCAACCAATCTTGACTATCCAAGAAAAATACACTTTTTTCAATAGCATTTTAAAGTTATACAATGTTTTCTAGACTTTGCTTAAGTTTATCCCCAGACATTTAATTTTTTTTAGTTGTGACTGTAAGTGGCATTTAGCTCACTCATTGTATTTCCCAACGGGTTATTATTTCTATAACCTAAAACTACCTGACTTGGCATTAACTTTTGTAGAGGCAGGTTCTTATTATGATAACCCAGATGCCTTAAACTTTTGACTTTCTTGTCTTAGCCTCATGAGTGCTGGGATTACAGGTGAGTTCCATGACACCAGATATTTAACACCTATAACTACTAACCTTAGGACACTTATTAAATCTGCAAATGATTTCATTGGGCTTTCCAAAATTACAGCGAACTGTAACTATTAGTTATTAGTTTTTATCCAGCTTCTATGTATTTCTTTTTCTTATCTAATTACAATGGCGAATACTTTCACAATTTGGCATTAATCGCCTTTTTTAATGGACTGCCAACGGATTTCCCATGAATCTTCAATTGTGGACTAAAGAAGAATTAGCCACCCAGAAATCTCTAAATGATGAAAGGTAATTTTATTTAAATCATTACAGATTCTGTAGAGAGAAATTTTGTCTAAGAGTGACTAAAATGTACTTTGGTACTGAATTTAGTTTAAGGATATTAAGTGGCTGACTACTAAAATAGCTCCTTTCTTATTTGGGGAATAAGTCCTCTTAAAAAATCTCTTCTCTACCATAGGTCTTATTTAAATTAAATGTTATTGTTTAATTATTCCTCTTAAATCTGCTTAAAAAACATGAACTTGGACTGATCTCAGTTTGTGGGTATTCAGTCTCTTTTTTCATAAAAAAAAAGGGTGATGAAATAAAAGATTTCTCTAATTTCACAATACAATTTTTTCACTGCTTTTTTAAGAGAGTCTCACTACGTAGCCCAGGCTGACCTGGAGTCCTTGATCTTCCTAACTCAGCCTCCTGAGTGCTGGGAATGATAGGCATGTGCTACCCCACCCAATGCAATATAGTTTTTGAAATGAGTATTAAGTTCCCCATGAAACCACACAATGTATAACTGAAGTTACAAAATATACAATGTTCCTATCACTGAAAGTATTTCCTCTCAACTAAATCTTATCACTTCACCATTATTGAGAGAATGTCTTGTTTTCGTTCTCATTTTACTATTCTTGGCACAGCACTAAGTGTCCAAAGCCGTGTTTCTTAACATGTAGCTAATGAATCAGCAGCAGCAGGACCATCTATAAACTTGCTAGAGATACCTTTCCTGCAGTCTCACCCTAGACATTCTGGGAGTGGCACCCAACAATCTGTTTTAGCAAGACCTCCACAGCATAACTACTCTTACGATTTATCCTACTCACAACCCTATCAAACTGTGAAACGTACAGAAACCAGGCTAAAGGAAAATGCTAGAATAACAGATAAAAGATATATAACGAAAGGGGTGTGTGTGTGTGTGTGTGTGTAAAATCAGTTTCTACATCCTGCAATTGTGCCTATGTACTGCCATTCTTAAGGCCCCAAATACCCTATACCCTTCTGAACACTTTGATTACAAAGGACTTTTAATAAATATACCCACAGCCTACAATTTCTAAATTGTTAAACAAAACAAAACACATGGAAGGGATCCTGAAGAAAATCTTACATCTTAGGAGATGTTTTTATTCATTATAATCTGAAACAGGTTCAAAGAAAAACTCTTTAGTTTCTGTTCCCCAGCTCTCTTGGCCTTGCCCTGAATCTTATAAGTAGTCCTTGCGTCTACTTCCATGTCTCACTCCTCTACGGCAAGTCTAACGCACCTTTCCTTACAGCTGATTTAGGCATGCCTGTCCATTTTCTAGTCCACTGTTGCTACTTCCAACTTGACTCCAGAGCTTAAGAGATGCTGTTGGAGAAAGATTCTCTTGAGCTCCTCATCTAATGATTTATAAATTAATATAACCAAAGGATTTGACTTTGCTGTATAAGTGCTGCCTCTGAGTGTTCCTTCAAGAAAGCAGAAAATGGGGCTGAAGTAGGCCATTAATTGACTAAGAACAGAGAAGTCTCTACCTAATCAACTTCTCTTCCCTGGGAACACTCTCAGAAGGCTTTGTATATTAGAAGCCAGCAGAGAGATTTACATTTCCACATGCTGGACTTCAAACCATCATCAAGAAAGGAAAGACACTTGTAACAAGACAGAATTTAATAATTCTTTGGTGATGCAAAAATGACTGAGATTCTATGTTAACTGGACAAAAGCCTGGCACAGTTACTGAACAGGCAAAAGTCCTGTACCTCAACGTGGTCAAATACCTGAGGCATTTTACATATCAGTATGAAAAGATGAAGAATCTCCACTGTACTGCTACACTAAAACACTAGAGTTTACTAAACACTAAACCCTAAACTACACTTAAATACTAAAACATGGACAATCGTATCTTGCAGATCCTTAAGCAGAAAGGATTTGTCCTATGGTTGGTCCAGCTCATATCTTGTCTGCCTGTACTAGATACAATACACCAAATACCATTATCAAAATAATACTGAAAACCCTCCAAGAAGGCTACAGTTCTGATATACTTATATGAGCCACTTTCTTCAAGTGAGTGCTAAAAGCAAACTGCATGCTGAATCTACATCACTTAGGGAATGGCTCTTTTGGTCGGGGAACCTAGAGTGCATGAGGATGAACTTGACTTTGGATAAAGGAAAAGGTCTAAAGGACTAATATAAAACGACAAAAATGTTTTAGGATGGAGAAAAGGAGACTCAGGGGAAAGAAGGGCAACCTCAGGCCAGTCTCTCAGATTCCAAGTTGGGATCATATCATTTAGCTTATTTTTATTCTTTTAATTTTTAACGGATGGAATTAAGTATTCTGACATCAAGAATAATTCAGATGATCATATACCCGAGCTTCCTTTAGGCTCGGCTATCTGAGAGCCCCAAAGCCCTTCTTGTGTCTTCCTTCACCACCAACCTATAGGAGGCAGACAATGCAGCCCTGTGGCACAATGTAAAGGCAGGAGCATTCAATTTCAAATTCTTCTCTCACTTTATAATCATGCGCACCTTAGGCAAATGCTTGAGTTTTCCAGTGGGTACTATGTAGCTAATATCTTTCCTTACTCTTTCAGGGGATGACTATGCACGTCATACAAGACCAATGTCTTACTTAAACTTCCTGAAAAGGCTTTTGTGAAAAGTGTAATTCCCATGTATACAAATTCACGTCTTCTTTCTTTACAAAACATAGTGTAATACTTGTGAGTTTTCCTTCAAGGATGTTTCAAAATTTCATCACATTGCTGTGGACCCACTGCCTAGTGATAGGTAACTTGGGAATTGTGATATAATCCATAGGACTTGAGAAATGGAAATCAGTCCCTTTACAGCAGACAACCTGTTAGTGATTAAATGCTGAAGACAGACAGACAGAAAAACAGAATGTACTGGTTAATGAAAGGCAAATCCTAAGTGAAATTGTATTTAAGAAAAGATGGTGCTCAAAGCTAAGAAAAGTCCCATCACCTACTTTCTTGTGGGTAACTTAGGCTTCCTACTGGAAACAAAATAAGTCTTCAGAAAATGCAAAGATAATTACTCCCCTGCTTCTTCTCAGAGCTTCTTGAACTACATGACTTTGGGAAGTAATGCCATTTCTCAAATTTCGTGCCCTGGAATGATTTTTAGTTTTATTATATAAGGATAACAAGAATCCTCTCACTATCTGAGTCATTTATGGAACATTTTTGTTGTAAGTCCTGTCCAAGAGCTCCAAAACAATCTAGCACATCCTCTATGCTGACTGAGGAATGAAAATACAAGAACACAGCCTTCCACTAAACAACCAAAACAACTCTTCTCATTTGCCCATGAAGAGAAGGCCAGCATTATTTAACCTTTTCCCTAACATGGACAACATTAAAAACACTTCACTTATGAATTTAGTGAACTAAAAGTAAGCTTCAACTGGAAATGTCACAGAGAACAGCCATTATGTTCATAATTCAACTTCACGTTATTCAATGCAACCTAAGGGGTAGCTTTTGTACAGCACAAAATATGAACTACACATTTCTGAAAGGTCATGGGAACACTAGGAGACAAGAAGAAAGTGAATTAGTGAAAAATGAATTCAGTGCAGATTTTTACATTAGAAGTCAAAGTTAATACAGTTTCTTACTAACAAGGTACCATCGATCTCTAGAAATGGAAAGCTGTAACATTAAAATAACTTGCTAAGTATTTCATGTAACTGTTTGGATTTTTTCCCTCCACAAGGCAGATAAAAGGTTCTCCTTTCCCTCTGTGTGTATAATTTACTGTTTGCCTTTAAAAAAGTAATTTCTTGAAAATGCATTTTCCTTGTTAATAAGAACCCCAGTGACTCAACAGCAAAAAAGTAGAATCTCAAAGAGCTGAAAAAGATTAGCTTGATATTAAATTATATTTTCATTACCATTAAAACATTTTCCAAGTTGAATATAAATGTTGGTGTAAATTATTGCTTTAAAAAAAGCATGTATGTGTGTTTTTTGATAAAATAAAACCTCATACTTTGTAAAGGTTTTGTGTATTTAAAAAATACAGAAAGACATTTCAAGTAGAAAACTAGCTTACATTCCTTCTGAAAAACAAACACATTAAATTAGACCTCAAGGCCAAGGAGATACACAAAAGGAAAGACCAAGTCCTTAGACTTGTATTGGGAGCCAGGGAGCACAAGACTAGAACTTTCTAAGTAACTGTGGATCAACAAACGACATATTCAATAGTTCATGAAAAACAGTGAAATATCGTGTTTCATAGAAAACAGGAAAGTATCCTGCACATGTTAAAGTACACAATAAATTGGAAAGAAGGAAAATGAGATATTTTATTAGCTAATCTTAAAATTTCAAGAAAACACTGAAATTGCAAAGGTGTACGACAAACGGGTAGAAAATTTTATCTGTCCAAATGATGAAAAAGTCTGCACAGATTTTTAAGAAATAAAGGTTCACCGAGATATTGATACTATATAAAACTATGAAAACTATAAACTTTAACTGCTCAAAACATTTTTGTTTTAGCTTCATATTCAAATAATTAGCCTACAATCTATATTAATTATTTTGTCATTAAAGTAGTACATTTGGGCAAATCTAGCCTCCTTTACTAGTCTATTTTAAAATAATTTAAGAAATAAGAAGTATAAAGATAAAAATCTTAATATGCAGTTTGGTAAAGTTCAAGTCAGTCTTTGAACAACACGTTTATCTATCCAGTAAAGCTTGTGTTAATGCGATGTAAGAGTTTGGCAAATTCAACTTTAATGGAGCATAAAAGTGCTTTTGCTTGAAAGTGAGATCATTTTTAAAAATTCAAAGCATGATCACTTTTTCTTTTTTCGTAGGAACAATCTGATACAGGCAGCAAAGCTTAAATAAACTAGAAACATTTCAAATGATCCATAAAGGATTAATAAGCACTGCAGGAAGTCCTATAGGCTCAGCGTATACATTTTCCATCTTTTCCCCCCAGGATGGGCATGATATGAAATTCTAAACAGAAGTGAAGTTTCAAAGTCTCTGAATGTTAAAGGGCTGTTATGTCAGGGTGAGAAGTCACAACTAAGGGCTCTCTAATTTGAAATAGATCAAATTCCAATGATATTCCAACAAGAATCATTCAAATGCGGGCATTTAATTAAAAAGGTCTTACCATCTTACTGATGGTAATAGCCAGTGGTCAGAAGCAAAACTAAGGCGAAAGGAGCAATGGCAAGCTACAGGCCACTAATATAACAAGAATAAAATGACAGCTATTATTTTGGCAGAGATAATCTATGCTGAAACACAAAACACACATGCACACAATTTCTTTCAATACAATTTTCTTGTCTTCCCACTGACTTCTGTGATTACCACGGAAAGCAGGGTTCTAAACACATTTCTCAATTGAATCTTCAATCAATAACAGTAAAAAAATTCAGATGGAAGATATGGGAAAATGCATTATGGCATTAGCAACTGTTTGCAAAATAGGCTGAACTTATCAATATGCACAGAAGTTGATAAAAAGAAACCTCAGATACTTACAATAGACCATATTTTTGTCATCCCAAAGCTCAGTCACATTACCTGTGCTCAACAAATTGAAAGTCTTTTAGTTTTCAGTTGAGCAATCTTCCTCCTCAAACCTTATAATTATTAATTGTTTAGAATATGTGCCATAAAACTCAGTCTTAAATAAAAAATGCAGTCAACCTAATGTACCCTATTTTCTATGAGGTCAAATGCCAATTTTTCCTTTATTATGGATAGAATTACAACTCATCACTGGGCCCTAAATTGAAGTTAATAAAACAGTGGCTTTTTTTGGGGGGTCGGTCATGGGGCTTGAACTGTGGGCCTGAGCGCTGTCCCTCAGCTCTTCAGCTCAAGGCTAGTGCTCTACCACTTAAGCCACAGCACCACTTCCGGTTTTCTGGTGGTTTATTGAAGATAAGAGTTTCATGGACTTTCCTGCTGGGGCTGGCTTTGAACTGCGATCCTCAGATCTCAGCCTCCTGAGTAGCTAGGATGACAGGCATGAGCCACCAGCGCCCAGCAAACAGTGTCTTTTTAATGGCACCTAGACCTATTCCTGGAGCAAATAATCAGGGTAAAGGGGAAGTATCCCTTATCTTCTATACATACTTTAGAATATGCATTATTTTAAATCTAAAGAGTTTTAATAGTTCCTTGACAGAAACACAGATTATTAATGCCACCATGAGACTTACTTTCTTAAAAGGAAATGCAAATAATGAAAAGAATGCCACTGAACAATACTAATGAAATCTTGGGATCAATAAGAGAAAAGTTTAAAAACACAAACAGAAAATAATTTGTCTCAAGTTCACAGCATTTAGGTTGGAGGACAATGGTCAGCTTCTCTAGCACCAGTACTCTTGGAGGATACAGAGGGCACTTACTAAGGCTTTGGTTACTTTATTCACATTAGCTGTAGCAGATGGGGAAAAGAAATGAAGTTGGAGAGGTTCAGATTTCCACAGTCATAAATTTGACACTTATTGAACACCTGTTTTGTTCTTTGAACTTTCTAGTAACCTGATAAGAGTAGGATGTAAATTGTTACTCTTTTATGTGAAAGAGGATTTTTGAAAAAGAGTATATGGGTTTTAGCTCTGAATAGGAGAGACCCAAATTTAAATCACAGCTCTCAAGTGTACTATCCTTCTAGCATTGGCTGAGTTTCTTCCTACATGACGCATTTTCTCTAATCCATTTTATTTAATAGGAGAAAAATACCACCTACCTCACAGGATTACAAAGAGTTAAACGGTATCATGTATGTAAAATGCCTACATATTTGAGAGATAGCTAAAAAATATTAGCCTTTGTTCTTTCTCCTCTCTGAGAAATATATAGCCTTCCAAGCAGAATTATTTGCCAAATTAGAAAACACTGATGTAAGGGACTATATTAAAGAAATTTATGGAGAAAGTTACACATTCAGAAGGTCTTTAGGGATTCAGAGGACAGAAAAAAAGAACACAGACACCAAACACCAGCCACAAAACCCTTGCCATGGTTGCAATGTCCACAAAAAGGTTCCTAGATGTAAGATGACTTTGGGTCTTAAGGACTGAGGAAAGCTCAGAGTTGGAAAGTGAGCAAGGGCACTCCTGGCAGTCACAAGCAAACAAGGTCTGGCTAGAGGAATGATGATTCAGTGTTGTTACATTGGACAGTCTGTGGGGAGGGCAAGTAGATTAGGGAATGTCTTAAATGGCAGAATGAAGAGCTTTGCTGTAAGTCTGTATAGATTTAGTTAAACTACTATAGCACTCACAAGTGTGAAGAAAGTGTTTACATTTGAAAGTTGTATATCAAACAGAAAAGGAGAGACCTTCTTTCTAGAGAGAAATTACCTGTCAATTTAGCTTATATTCAATGTAACCCACAAAGGGTAACCATGATTTAAAAAATTGAAGAGTTCCAGGAAAACAAAAGTGAAAGAGACATATGAGTGTTACTTATAAATATTAAAAAAAAAAATCGGGGTGGGAATGGGGATAGACTAAAGGATGGTGACTATACAGGTATGAGACAGGAACTAAGAATGGAAAAGAAAGAAGAATGTCTAGACTATTTATGGATAAAAAAAAAAAACCACAAAACTTCTGAATGTGGAAGAGGAGAAGACAGCCCAGCAAGAAATTGCTGTAGTACCATTAATGCAAAATATTCACAAGATTTTCAAAGCACAGTAGCAGCAAGATAGATTTCTCTGGATACTGTGCTTTCGCCTGGATGACCCGCAGACGACATGTTAGTTCTACAATTTATGACTTTTGGATTAAAGCTGGGAGAGGGGGTTGTCCTTCCAGACATGGGAAGCCCTTAATGATAGCACAGCTACAAAACTGCACAGTGATCAAGAGTTAGTGAACTAAGAAAAACCTCAGCAAGTACTCCCTCAATTATTTCAGCCCTTGGGCATTTCGATGGGAAACTACTCATTGATATTATTCTTTTTCCAACATTCATTTCATAGAACATCAAGGCAGAGTCAAATGTTGACTTACTATGGTAAATAGAGGGGAAAAAAGCCTGCTTTGATTTCCTTTCTTTATTACCACCTTGGTTTTGTGTTTTAGAATGTCGACTAGGTTTGAAAAGAGGGTGGAGGATGGGGGGGGGGCACGCTCTTCCCTTCAATGGAGACAAAAGATAGCAGCTATTTTATTCTGCTGTGTGTTACCTCCCTTAATTCTCTCACCATCATATTAAACTGTGATTTTTCAATAGAGTCCTGAAAAATGTATTGCATTTTACCTGTTATTCTAAAAGAATTAGTAAGCAATTATAGGGAAAGGATAAAAGTAGGACAAAAATGTTTTTGTTTTTTTAGACCAGCTAAAATTTTCAGAGTTTAAAATGACTAGAAAGGCAAACTGTTAGGTATTCAGAAGGAAAATGTGAATGTTTTCCCAAAGGCATTATTAACAATTAATAATCATTACACTGGTGCCTTGTTTACCTGACCTTGTGTAAATTCAGCAGCCTGGTAATTAGACCCACATTTTGCACATTTGTATATTTCCATGCATAGATTTGACTCATTCATTCATCCATTAAAATTTGCTTGACAGACATAGATGAATAATCAAGCTACAATTTGTATTTACTGGATTATAGAAAATTGCCCAAACTGTTAAGTTCAAGGAAAGCGCATTCTTGTCTCTCTTTTGTGACTGATGTAAAAGCAATTACACATCAGAGGATTGCCCCATAGCTCTCAGAAGAAGTGGCACTGCTTTTGCAATCTGGGGTCTTTTACAGTATCTTTTTTTCCCTCTGAATGTACAGAGACTGTTTAAAGATTAACCCTAACAGAGGGAAGGAAGTATCTCCGTGCATGTACGTTTATCATGTAACTCATGACATTGTCTTTTTATAGTAAAAAGCAAATGTTCTTATCAACCTCTACATTCAAAATACACAGTGATGTAACCTTATTCCGAAGGGACAGTACAATGTCAGGGAAAGGGTTCAAGAGGACTAATAAGGCAACTTTTGGATACATTTATGACAAATATTCCTCCCTCACTTCTCCTAGAAAACAATTAGTAGAGACCTGGGCAGACCTCTCCTTAATTTAATCAATCAACAAAGGCATGATACAATTTCATTATTAATGTATTTCCCTTCAGTGGAGCTGAAATTATTGTAGCAGTAACTGGTGCCAATTTCTGATTTCAGTATTAGTCACACATGCTGTCTTGTGGAACTGCATTTTACACTACGGTATTTATTTTGCTTTTGCAGTCACTAACCAAACCATCGATAATATACGTTTTCTGGTCCAAGGTACAGTACACAGCTGAAGATACAACAATTTTGCTGTCTTAAATCCATTTCTTCAAACTGCTTATTTTGATTGTCTGCTTTAGAAGAAAAGAGTGATTCTTCACTTGTAAAAAAGTGTGTGTGTGTATAACTAGCATTATCAGATTTTTCAAGTATAGGCAATATTATTTGATTTTTAAAATTCTTAGGTCATACACCAATTTCGTAAAAATATAGAGAAAATGCTAGTATTTATTTTATATAGTCCTTACAAGGGGAATTAGGCTAAACAACTGAAAAAAATAAAACAAGGATCACTTAGAATTACTTGCACTAACATTATTATTAACATTTGTACAACTCAAAATTTGGTTTGAAGTAGAATCCTTGCATAGGCAACCATTAGATAGTCTAAGTGCCTTACACAGCAGTTTAACAAACAGAAAGGTTCCCTAAACTTCCAAAATACACAACAGACTCATTTTAATATTACCAAACCCTAAACCTGTTTTTGCCAAACAGCCCTCTTTTCTTCCTATAAAGTATGATGCATATCAGACATTGATTTCTATGACACTAGCCTGAAATCAGTCAGGTTTACCAGAGAACTAAGTTTAGCATTAGTTTATAAAATGAATTTCTCATACAATCCACACATTTATAAATACAGAAACTGAAATTCAGATGTCTCTAGCAAGTGTGACTTTGTACTGAGTCTATGATATTTTAACACAGGGTTCTTACGTAAAAACACAGTCGTGGTAGTTTCGGATGATAAAAACAACTTTGGTTTATAAAGCCATATGCATTCATGGCCTCAAGAGAAACATGGGGTGGAAGGTAAGGGGAGAGTTTAGTAAGAAAGGGGAGGCACTGCTGACCAAGGAGGCAGTGGCTGCTCCCCAGCATGCAACTTAGATGATTTATTTTTGGTTTGTCGTGGTTAGGTTGTCTTATGCAAGGTTCTATGTGTTGCAAATTATACTTCACTCCATTTTCTAAAGAAAAAAAGGAGAAAAGTGGTTTTTAAAAAATAAAGTACAGCTGGTTTATTAACTGCTAGTGACTGATAAAAAGGACATCTAGACTCAACTTCAGAACATTCCATTCCTTATCAACATCACAACAGAGACAATGAATTATTAATTCCAAATATTTAATTCTGTATTACATACTCATTATTATCTAAAAACGCAAAACAGCCACTTTTGAAAGTGGAAAGATATTCCCTGAAATCAAGGCTACATGATTCTTTTTTTTATTTTTTTGGTCATGGTGCGTGAACTCTGGGCCTGGGCACTGACCCTGAACTCTTCAGCTCATGGTGAGCCCTCTACCACTTGTGCCACAATGCCATTTCTGGTTTCCTGACAGTTAGCTGGAAATAAGAGTATCATGGACTTTCCTGCCCGGGCTGGCTTTGAACTGAGATCCTCAAATCTCAGCCTCCTGAGTAGCCAGGATTACAGGCATGAGCCACCTGTGCCCGGCTTACACAATTCTTTAGTGAGTGCTTTGGTTAACCATCCTCTTCTGCCAGGCTGTTAGCTACACCATAATCGCCAGTTAAGTGTGGTTGGGAAGGAGGTTCTGTTAGAAGACTGGATATGATCTGCTTTATTGAGGCTCTTCTAGAAGTTTGGATTACACATTCATTATCAGCCACTTTCCTTATTATGCTCTAACACATCAGCAGCATCACTGAGCATATGGATCAAGAAACAACTCTGATAGGAGGACCCCATAATTCTTATTTCTTTAAAAGCAGGGAAAGAATATATGAAAAGAGACAAATACACATGGTGTTAAGGGCTTCTCAAAAGCATGTCTGGTGATTTAGTTGGGGTATTAACAAAATAAAAAGCTACAACTGCCCATTTGGAAGAGAATCCATATCAGCAGGAGTTTGAAAAACCAGGTGTACTACCAGGAAGTTCGTTTCCTAGTCATAGCCTTGGCCATAGGAAGAATGTTAGTTTAAAAAAAAAGGAAAGAACATCATACCTTTGGTACAAGAAGCAAGCAAGAAATATAAAGAGAAAAATGTAAGGCAAAAATACGCATTGTATATATGTGAGAGCCCTAAGGTTACTGATGTTTAGAGAGTAAGAATGATTAAAGAGGACATTCCCTAAAATACTGTCTACTTCCTGTGGAGTTTTAGGAAGAATTTGCTATCATATTAAACATAAACAGTACATGCACAGTGTCTCTAAAAATTCCAAAAATCATTCCCTTGTTCAATTAAATAAGTCCTGTATCTACCATGTCCCTTGGTTCACATGACATGAAGCTAAACACAGCACTACTTTTCAGCTTACATACTGTAAAGGAAGACAGACAACCATCTTGGTGGTAGGAGAAATCAAGAGATACGTTTACAATGGGTCGTGAGAGCATAAAAGATATTAAGACATTTTGCCTAGAAAGCTGAGTGAGGAAGCATTCCAAGGTCAGAGCTACTGAAGGAGAAAGGAAAATTCAAAGTGGGGTGTTGTGAGTGATGAGGTATTGTCAATAATGGGGTGTGGTTCTGGGCAGAGGAGACAGCAGGGGTTAAGTTGTAAGCAAAGCACTTGTGCTCTCTAGTGTGGTGGACAGACAGTTCACCACAGAGGATGAAGAAGGTGGTGAGCTGGCTATGGGTCTAATGTAGTGGTACAGAATTTGAATTTTAATGTATAAAAATGAGTATTCATTGGGTGGGTTTTTAAGCTGGAAGATGACATTCTACTCTGATGTACAATGATAATCCTGGAAATGGTGTGGAAAATGAACTGATATGGGAAAAGACCAAGCAAATGCGATCAACTAGAAAACTAAGGGTGAGATGAGCAAGAACTGAAGTAAAGCAGCGGAAATGGAAGGAAAGGCAATGCAAGAGTAAGATGAACATAATAACACCACCATAACATCTGATATGGGAAACTTGTAGGCTTCTATTATCCCAGGGTGAGAAACAGTGGAGGCTATTGCTCTGTGTTATCTCACAAGAATCTTAGGAGGAACACATTAGATAAGATAGGAAAATGCTCGGAAAATGGCAAGGCATTGTGTAATATAGAATGTATATTAACATAATGGATTCTTCTCCTTTTAAAATCATTTATCTCTTTCTTGAAAGCATATTAAATACTTTTGGCAGGTAAGAGCAGCAAAAAAAAAAAAAAAAAAAAGTGTTTAGGAAGGAGGATCCAGAGAGTGTATGGCAGTCCTAACAGCCCCTATAGAAGGGCAACTTTATAAAGTCAGTTTGTAAGGTCTTCAAATTTCCCCTGAAGAAAAAAAAGTTGGACAAGCCTTAGGTTTTCACTGAAGTTTTTAGCATACAGAAGGTGCAAAGACCCATTTCTCTTGCTTGATTCTGTGAGTAACAGTGAGAAATGCAACATGCACTCTAGGAATTGCCCCATTTTGACTTTTGGGTCCTGCTATGGAGTGCGTGGCTTGTGCAAAACTAAGTACTTTCTACAGATGAGAAGCTGAGGCTAGGCAAAGAAAAAAAAAAGACTACAGTGAGTCTTAGTCAAAACTGGGAAGGTGATAATAGGAATGCAGAAATCAGAACCACCTTAAAGGGCTGAAAAGACTGTCATTTCCAGAATATGCAGGATCTCATAATGTAATGACATCACTATTTAGGAGCTCTCCTAAAAATGATAGAGGGAAGATGGTGTTTCCATACAAACCCTTTTTGCTTAGGTTTCTAAATCATATCCACAACAGAGAAGAGAAGCAACTAAACAACGTTAATTATCTGCCACTTGTCAGCAATACACCAAAAGACTTAATAAGGATTGTGAATTCTTACTATGGAAATAGTAGCACAATGGGATTTTGTTTTCATAGAATTATTTTGGGGCACATAAAAGCTCACCATGTTTTAGAAGCTTAACCTGTTTATCTTTTATAAATACAGTCACCTTGATCTAGGTTGAAAGCATATATGCCTTTCATTTTTACATCCATCTATAACCCAGGAAAATTACATTTTAAAGTACTCAGAATTCATCAAGTACCCTTTGAAGGGTTCAATAATCACAAAGGAAAACTGAAAAATACTAATACTCCATCCCTATCCCCAGAAATTCTAATAATTTTTCAGAAAAGGCCAAGTTATCAAATACTTTTTTAAAAAATTAGATGATTTGAATTTGCTAAGGTTGAGATACACTGTCTTTGCTGGCAAAGCATATGATAAAAAAAAAAAGACATGCCAGAGGAAAGAAAGATTTCAAGTGTGGCATGCTTTGAAGATTTAATGTGTTACTTTTGGATTTCCATATAAAATTTTAGGAACAATATGGCCGAAGCACTATCAAGATTTCTAGGATGCAAGCACTTAGTTCCCAAAAGGACTTGAGTTTCCATTACCCTTTCTCATTGGTGAAGCAGCATTGCAACTCACTTGGTTTTTTTTTCTTTTTTAAAGCAGCTTGTTTTGACAAGAACAATACATGCCTTTTGTGAAATATATTCCAATAGAGAAAAGCAATGTGGAGGCAAAAAAAAATCACCTACAACTTTCACCACTCAGATGATTTTTGCCATGTTAACATTCTTTTCGACATCTTGCTTAAGCATATACAAATAAATCTATAGAGAGAGATTTTGTTTTATATGTATGCCAATCCTGGGACTTGAACTCAAGGCCTGAGTGCTGTGCTTGATTTTTGTTGTTGTTGTTTTTTGCTCAAGGATATTTAGCACTTTACCACTTGAGCCACAGCTCTACTTCTGGCTTTTTGGTGGTTAATTGGAGATGAGACTACAAATTTGCCTTCTGGGCTGGCTTCATATTGTGATTCACAGATCTCAGCCTCCTGAGTAGCTAAAATTTTAGGTGTGAGCCACTTGTGCCTAGCTATCTACACATATTTTTATAAATCTATGGACTTCATAAAAGTGACAGTACAAATATAAGCCAGTATTTTTTAAATGTGTCAGTATTAAGTGGTCAAATACTTGGGCCAAGAAAGAAATCTGAAAAAGACATTTTTAGGGCTTCCTATCAATAGGCTTCTCATTTTCAACATTACAGGTTTTGCTATATTTCTACACAGGCTATGATGTCTTATCTCCGTTCCCTCTATTTATCTATTTATCTTCAGATTTACAGCTTTTGGTAGGTTAAATTAATACTATTTTCATACTTTGAATGCACTTTGATCATATACATACTTATCAGCATTTCATCCTCAACAGTCCCACACTTACTTTCATATTATATCAATAGGATTGGATATATACATACATACATACATATACACACACACACACACACACACACACACACACATATGTATATGTTCTGCATGTGGGAGCATAGATGTAATATTTGTCTTTCTGAACATGGCTTACTTTGCCTAACATGTTGATCTCTAGTTCCATCCACTTCCTTGCAAATGACATTATTTCATTTTTATATTGATTCCTGGGTCTTCAGTATTCTTTTGGGAATTAAATAATGTACCTGTAAGTTTCTGAGCCATAGAATTACTAGGGACAGTGCCAAGGCCCAGAGTTCAAGCCCCATGACCAACAACAAAAAAAAAGTGGCTTACATGTTTTCTTGATTCTTTCTAGTTTATACAAATATCTATACAGAATGTGGTATTGGTAAATGGGTAATAGAGATCAGTAGAAGAGAAGAGAGCCCAGAGACACACCAATACAAGTATGCTCAAATAAACTCATAAAAGTACTTTAGCAATTCAATGGTGGAAGAAATCTTTTCAGTAAGTGGTATTGGTACAATTGGATGTACATAGAACAAAGGGGCAACAGTAAAAAGGCAAGCCATACAAATAAGCATGGAGTACAACTTAGCACATCTTACCAAAAAGGATATTGATAGCAAATAAGCACATGCAAGAAAGGATAGCCAAAATCACTAGACATCAGGAAATGCACATTAAAAACACAAAGACAGCTGGGGGCTCTGGGGGCTCACAATAATAATCCTAGCCACTCAGGTGACGGATCTGAGGATTGCTGTTCAAAGCCAGCTCCAGCAATAAAAATCCATGAGACTCTTATCTTCCATTAACCATCAAAAAGCTGGAAGTGGAGCTGTGGTTCAAGTGGTACTGTGCTAGCCTTGAGCAAAAAAAGCTCATTGAAAGCACCCAGGGCCTTGAATTCAAGCCCCGGACCAGTTCAAAACAAAAACGAACGAAAACCAAAAACCAAGACACACTATTTCGTAGCTATTAAAACAGCTAAAATTAAAAAAATACAAAAAATAGAAATAAATAAAAATACTAATCATACCAAGAGCCAGTAATTGGAACTTTCATGTGCTACTAATGGGAATGTAAAATGAGGCCAAAATTTTGGAAATTAGCTTAAAAGGAGGAAACACACACTTAACTGAATGAGCTAGCAATCCTACCCCTGGATATTTATTCTGGGGAAATGAAAAGTTAGGTTCACATAAAAACCTGCACACGAGAGCTCAGTGGTAGAGCGCTTGCTTTGCATGCATGAGGCCCTGGGTTCGATTCCTCAGCACCACATAAGCAAAAAGAAAAATGCCGGAAGTGGCGCTGTGGCTCAAGTGGTAGAGCGCTAGTCTTGAGCTGAAGAGCTGAGGGACAGCGCCCAAGCTCAGAGTTCAGGCTCCACAACAGGACCCAAAAAAAAAAAAAAATCTGCACACGAGGATTTACAACAATTGAGTTCTTAATTGCCACAAACTGGAATCAACATCCAGTGGGTAAGTTGGTCAAACACACTGATATATCCATACAATAGAATTTTATTCAGCAATAAATAGAATAAACCACACTAAAAGATAGTCTCAAAGACAGTACACTCCATGGTTCCATTTATATGAAATTCTTAGAAGGACAAATCTCTTTTGATGAGGTTAAACCATAGCTGACAGGGTTAGGAGGAAGAAGGAAAGTGAGGAGGAATTTGTTTTTAGAATGATGGAACTCTAGTAGTTTGATTGTGGTGGTGGGTAGATGAATCTATACAAGTGCTAGAATATGTAAAAGACAAACTGTTTCAGGCTTAAGTAGGTTAAAATAGATGCATGTCTGAATATAGAGATGTTGTACTTTTAAATAAATTGATACCATAGTATAATTACTCCATAGCTAGAACTGTTGCTCATTCTGTTGGGCTTTTTGTGACCAGCTGGAAAGAAATAATGAATTGAAGGTATAACTTAGCTTTCTTTCACAAATACCCAAAAAAAAAAAATCTATTACCAACCTCTAATGGTAACACTAGGACTTTCCTCCAACATTCTTCAGAAGAGTTATCCTTACAATTTCATTTTTATTCAAAGATCAAGTACCTGTCCACTTTCCGTTAAGCAAAGAAACGTACAGGTTACAAGTTTCATTCTGCTCATCTCTAGTATTGGTAGCCTATTTAGTATGATGGTGGATGAAAAATAATGCCAAACAAAATGACCCTATCCTATAGCTCCACTGATAGGAGTCACATGGATTTCATGTATTTGGACTCTGCACCAGAGTCAGTTCTAAAATATGCAAAAAAATTTCAAAATGCAATCAACTCCTCCTTGAAAAATAATAATGCTTACCATAGGACAGTTAAAAGAAATAAAAGTAAATGAAGATAAATTCTATTCATACCACACAAGATAATCATTATTAATGTTTCGGCACATTTACTTTTCTAATTATTTCTTTAAATACATGTCTGTATGTACACAGTATTTGATCAATCTGCATCATTTCATGTATACTAATTTGTTTCCTCTTTTTCTCCGCCTTACATTCTTTATTCTCACAAAGTATTGTTTCAATTGGCTATATATTAGACCATTCCATTGATACATGCTATAACAACACTCATTTATTCTTAAATGTGTAAGTTATATCCAAATTTTATTATTATAAGCAAGTATTTATCAATCATGCACATAATTTTGGGGCAAGTTCTTTAGGATAAATTGCTAGAGCTGAAAGTAAAGCTTCTACGCTTGACAAAGCCCCCACTATTTTCAAAATATTACCATCATAACATTGGTCTTTCTTATGTCCACAATTGTGCTGATGGTACAAATTTAATAACAGGCAAAATGCATGGCATGTTACCATTGACAAGGCAGTGGTCTCAAATTTTACATTTGTTAGTTACTGTATTGCTCACCATTAGACACTCACAAGAACAAATAAATAAGTGAGCCAGCTTTATTGAAGAATGCTCTAAGTCTAAAATTTAAAAAAAAAAACCACACACACACACACACACACACACACACACACACACACACTATCATGTGCCAAGGTTCAGTAGCTGTCTCCAAGAAAAGTACTTGTGCAACTGTCGGAATTGAGCACTCAACTAACCTCTTTGTTCAAAGAACACTATTTTTACCTGAAAGAATAACTGATAGATAAACTATGGTTATTCAGGCCTGGGTATCCGGCAGACATTTTTTCAAAAGTGAGCCAACTGAGCCTGTCACTTCAAGAAAAATGAACTGGCAGTATTTGTTACCCATGATAAAATTCCAGCTTTCAATGAGTTGTCATTAGAATATTTTCATCTACGAGCATAAGCTTAATAGCTTCCCAGTATCTAAAAGCTTTTCTGGTGATTTTTAAAAACTGTGTAATAAAATCTGTCAACATTTGAAAAATCTTCCTAAGTCAGTAAACGAGGATTTTCTAAATGACCAATGCATGATGTTATAAAACCATGTATGACTAACTGATCTACTTAAAAGTGTGAGACACAGGAAGATTTTAATGCGCAAGAGTACAAAAAGATTATTGATACGGTACTGTTTCAGGAGATGGTGGTAGATTTGGAGGAAATAGGTCACTGTGGGTATACCTTTGAAGGTTATACCTGGTCCCCTTTCCCTTCTCCTCTCTGCTTCCTGTCTGCCATAAGGTGACCAGTCTCTTCTTCCTCCACATGTTCCCAATGCTACAATATTCTTCTTTACCATGGATTCAGTCAACAGACCCCAGGTCTGTGGACTGAGCTATCTGAAACTGTAAGCCAAAATAAATCTATTTTGCCTTAAGTTGCTTTTCTCAGGTTTTTGGTCACATAGATATAACAATAACATAGCCAGATAAGTGAAAACTCTGGATTCTTCAGTAATTTAAGAATGACCCAGGGTTCCTCAAACTGAAAAGTTTAAGAACCATCGTACTATACTACCATATACATTTATCAGCAAGAGAATCCGTTTGGCTGGGAAAGTTTCTCTTGAGACTCTTGACATTTGTTAGATGGAATGCTACAGTTGAAAGAAATTGTCTTCATAAGATTAGCTGTTACTTTATCCACATGGTGTCTAAATCCTTAGTATACCTATAGACATATATTCTGGGATTTTTTTAAAGCTGTGTTTTTGTTTTTGGGGGGTTCTTTTTTGGCCCAGATTCTTGAATAAATCTTTGCTAGTGGGCGGAGACTGCAGCCCTGCTGGGCTAGGCTTTTAAGAGCTGGGCTAGCAAATCATCTATGTTCCCAGAAGCATTAAGAAATCCTCAAATAGCCAAGGAAGCCTAAGTACTTCTGTAGCCTGAATAAGGGTAGGGACCTTTCAAGAAAGAAGCTGGTTGGAGTATTTTAGACAGCCACCTGCCCTCAGAATTATATGTTGGAGCACAGTGAAAAAAAAAAAAAAAACCCAGCAACAACAAAGAAAATTTTGGAGGCAGTAAAAGAATCAGATGAGCTTTGAAGCAGGACAAAAAAATTATACATTGCTTTTTAAAAGAAAAACAAGGCCAACATGCTGTAGGTGTTGGTAAGAGCATACCGTAAAGCTACCCTTGATTTATGCCAAGCACAAAATGAGTATCTGTCATTTAGAAAAGACGGCTGGTCTGATTCTTATCAATAACATTATGTTTGGGGACCCGGGGTTTGAGAATTTTTCTATCATGTCTTGGATGGGGAGGCTGAATTATTCTCTCCAAACAGAAATATGGTTATTCCATGTAACACAAGACTAAGCTAGACAGAATTCCTCAGACTTCATGTTGGTAACTCCTGCAAAAGGCTGATTTCCATTTGTAAGCCACAATGAACTCTGGGCAAACCAAACACTAAAGACAGCCATTGCCTAGGGCATTCCCCATCCTCCCATCCTCCAGTCATTGACATGTACAGCAGAGAACCAATAGTTCCGCTTTGCTCCTTGAAGTCCAGAAGGTCAATGGTGTGAAAAATCTCACTTTTGAAAGGTTAAATGAAATCTGTTCTGGTTCAATTTCTTACTTTACTATAAGATAGTAGCTTTAGATGACCAGAGTTAGGACTCAAAGTTGAGTTTTTCCTAAATGCACATGGTTAGAGAAATCAAACGGAAGAAAGGAATTCTACTGCTTGGGCACAAGTAGTTTTCTGATTTTATTCATTTGTTTTCATACATTTGGCAACTCCTATGGCACTTCCTCAGAATTTCAAAAGCCTCAAATTTTCCCTATAGAGGTAAACTAGAATGAGTTGCCAAAACCCTTATTGAGCACATGGAGCAATGGCTGGACTAGCTCATGGACTCATGCCCTAGCCAGTCTTGTGGCCTGGCCCAGTTTATGAGGTAAAGGCCCAGAGGTCTTGATCTACAATTGAAGATGGTAGATAACTGGTAATCATAACCAGCTGTCTTCTTGGGTATTTGGGGCAGAATTCGTGATGGAGTTCCTGAGTCTAGCCACCATGCTGCTGGATGACATCTGGGAGTTTACTTGCTACAAATAGCCTCTCATAGTATTGTAAATTAAATAATATTTACTAAGCATCT
>NW_012267310.1:4767332-4804832 GCF_000151885.1 Dipodomys ordii | reverse complement strand
GTACAACCTGAAGGTATACTAGCTTTTTGTATTTGAAACATGCTCAGGATTGCATCATGAAATGAACAAATAATGTATTTACTTCTCTCTCATCCAGTCACATGAGAGAAGATCAAAAGGCAGAGGAATAAGTTCATTTTGAAAATTGATATCAATCTTTAACCAAAGGAGTGACATTTGCCTATTTTGGTTAGAAATGTCAATAAAGCAAGAACAGGAGAACTGTTACTTGCTGTTAGTGAGTGGATAAGACAATTAAAGCAAATGTCCTAGAAACATTTGAGTTAAATTGAAAACACTGAGTTAAATATCTGGATCCCTAAGAGTAGGTTAGGTAGCATAACTGCTCTATTACCACCACAATTCTGTCTCGCTCTCTCTTCCCTCCCTCCAATTAGGTTAGAAATCAGTCTTTCAGTTGAGGCACATTTCTAATTATACAGAAGATCAGTTTTCTGCTTACTCTCAACTTAGTCAAAACAGATTGTCCCTTCTCATAGAAGGACATAAATGAGTTTCTTCTAGTATTAACATTTCTACTGTGGAGACTTTGATAGACTAAACAGAAAGAAAACTCAAAATTCTTCCCAAGAGTCAAGAATCATACTCTGCTTAATGTGGCCTGTAAATTAGAAGCTGAATAGTTTGGAGTTGGGCTCTTCATGCTAATAAAGGCCCAACATTTCATGTGCCGAAGGTTTCCCGTACTGAGGAATGTGACCGCACAGATAACCTTTATTCCTATCCAAGTCTTCATTAAATGCAGCACAGCATTATTCACTAAAACTTTTCAAATGTTCCCCAAATGTAGCCATAATTACTATTAAAAAAAATCTTGAGGCAAACCTTGCTATTCTGACAAACACAAATTATTCTACGACCAAATCACAATACTCGAACTCTGTTTTCATTCTTCATCTTAATAACCTAATCCTTGCTTTTTACATAATGAGTTCTCATATTATGTGAAATAATCTCATTATTTCACATGAATTTCTAAAGAAGAAAGTGGCATACTATATGTTAATTAACATAAAAAGAAAGTATAGAATGCTATTGATGTAAGTCATATCATACCTATGGGAGGTTTTTTTTTTTTTTGCTTTTATGGGTTCGCTTCTCTGAAGAAGAGACAACTTTCAACTAACAAATATTTTGTTTAAAATGATGTAGTAAGACACTAAGGAAAGGAGAAAGGTGGAATATTTTATAAAATTTGCGAACAAAAATTCATTCACATAAATTGTATTAAAAAGAAGCCTGGCACTGAAATCAGGAGGCTGAGATCTGGGGATCACAGTTTGAAGGCAGCTGGGGAAAAAAAGTCTGTAAGACACTTATCTCCAATTAAATACCAAAAAGCTGGAAGTGAAGCTGTGGCTCAAATGGTAGAGCACTAGCCTTGAGCAAAAAAACTCAGGGAAAGTCACCAGGCCCTAAGTTAAAGCCCCAGGGCCTGCAACAAAACAAAACAAATACTTTGAAATAAAAGCATTCTTATTAACCAAGCTCACTCACTGTTTCAGGATTCTTTACCACATATGTATTTAAAAAATACATTCTCTTTAGAACTCCCAGTTGCATTTCCAATTAAAAACATGTTCAATTTCCTCAGAAAAGAAGGCAAGGAAGTAGGCAAGTAGGTAGTTTATTAAAAATCACAAATGACTTTATATCTTTATTAAAGACAGGAAATACTGAGATTTTTCCTTATCTGTCCACAGATTGGAGTGATCATTTAATTTCACTATTTAGGTGAGAATGAAAAGGGTTCCTGATTTGTCTTTTTTGAGGGGGAACCAGGAAGGGAGGAGAGCAGAGCTGAGGACCAAACTGAGGACTTTGTTCTTGCCAGGCAAGTGCTCTTCCACTGAGCTAAACTCTAACCCCTCAGATTTTTCCTAAAAACAAAATTTCATCACTAAAAGTATTGCTCACTAAAAAAAGAAATGTGTTGTCCATGAGAAAACTATGTTATTTATCATATTAATAAGCCAAAGTTACAGTTTGTTATCTTTCCATTAATATCATTTCAGCAAAAACTTCTCCTAAGTCCTTTCAAAAATGAATAGTTTCATAAAAACCAATCAAACAAGTCCTAAACCTCAGTAAGTTGTGTATGTCAAACCTCATTATGGATACTTACATCATAGTACTTTTGAATGAACTGTCTAATGTCCATGATCAATTTGTTGCTTAGCTGTACCATAAATGACAGAGGTGAAGCATTACAATCAATATTACTGCAACGATACAAGCTGGGCTCCATATCTGTTCCCTACAGAAGTCAGGACAAACAAGTACAAAAAAGATTATTGCCAGATTAAAAACGTTTCTTATGCATACAATCTTACATGTTTTCTTGGTACATACTTTTTTAGCTTATTTTATTGGTGAATTTCAACTCTATTTTCTTAACCACTTTCCTGCCAAAGCCTACTTTGTTCCCAAGTATCGTCTATTCTTTTGACATCATCATAATGAAGTACAAAGTCAAAGAAAAACCCCTAAAACCACTATTTTGCATTAAATACTTGATAGAATCCATGGATTAAATAATTTTCCATCTGAAATACCAGTGTAACCATCAATTATAAACATCCTTCTTAGAGATCCTGATCAAAAATTTAAATTTATACTCATTCATTCAAAACATAAAAATAAAGAGCCATTATGTGACATTAGTTTGCTGTCGTTTCAATGGAATTTTAACATCAAAGGCTGAAAACTAAGTGTTGCACCACAAAAGCAGTATCTTTTTTTTTGTCAATTTAGCAAATCTAGGAATATCTACATATTTCCAAAAAATGAAATGTGTCAGGAAAGGGAGGCAAGAAGAATAACAGTCTGAAAGAATAACTATTAGTTGAGAAAAGGTTTTGTTGTGTTGTGTTTTGTTTTAAACAAAGACAAAGCAAACATAATATATATAGGAAAACTGTTGGGGTTTCTGGAGCATTTGTTTTCCTTCTGAATACTTAAACATCTTGGTTTCCTGCTCCAATCTGGTACATAACCCTACCCGCCACGCTAAGCAATTCCAGGTGGAAGAGATTTTAGAGCTTGACATCGGCTCTTCCACAGTTAGCCCATCTGCAAGTCGTCAAGCCTCCATGCAATTAACTATCTTATTTACAGCTGTAATGAAGCAAAACTCAAGGATTTAGCAAGTATTGCTGATCTGTGTCTGCCTCTTCCTTGCACTTGCTTCCAAAGACTGCTTTGTTTTGATTCAAAAAAATGCAAAACATCTGCTGTTTGTCCAAATTAACTTAAAATAATTACTTTTAATTTAGATAAAGGATGTTCTTTTCTTTCAGTTTCAAGGTTTTACACAGTTCTGCTACATACTTATTTGCCAATGGCTAGTACATGAACAAGACTGCACTGAAATCAAATAGGTTGGCCAAGATTCAAGTTCTGATCCAAGGTCAATGATACATTCTTGGGAGGAATGTTTTCCTTGTGACTTTTAAAATGTCTGATATGCATAGACAGCAGAAAAGATAAGAAGCTACCTTTGTCAAAAAAGGAGGTAAGGGGGAGGGGGAGATGTGTAATGATAAACAGAAACTTTCCCAAAACATTTAGTTCCTCTTAACTTGGTTTAGGATAATAAATAGGGATCAAGAGTGGGGAAATACAAGTCACTAATTAAGAAATTAAAACTATTTTAAGATAATTAAAACTTTTTAAGAAATTCCATTTTAAAACCAAGGTCAAACACTCTAGGAAGGAAAAAACAATAATTTAAGCCCATTTTTTTTAAAGCAGAGATAAAGTTAAGTTGTGAATACAGAATTCATGTAGCTAAATTTCTTTAAGGACACAATGGGTAAGTGCATTATAGGATGCATGGGGAGGAGTCATACTAGTTTGCCCACAAAATGAAAGAAGGAAACAAAAAGAACTAACCGAACCATCAAAGAGAGTATCATAAATATTTTCAGTTCCACACATAGGACATGGACACTTGAATTTTTCACAGTCCTTGTATTTCTCTTCATCAGTGAGCTGTGCTGGACCACCAAGTAGAGCATCATTCTCTTCATCTTTATGATAATGATAAACTTTAAATTGAGTGGTATTAAGTCCTATTAACATAAGAGAAAACACAAAATCCCAAAGTATTTAATCTTAAAAAAATACCTTGAAGAAAAACTATAACAAAATCAGTTTAAATCACAGGTCCAAGTAATTTCAAGACATTATTTTGTAAATAAATCGAACAAGTAACTGCAACACAATACAGAAATATGTTACCAGAATTCAGTTCACAAGCAACTGCTTTTACAGAATTTTTTAAAAATTGTCTTCTTAAAGTTACAGTAAAAGAAAACCCTCAAATGTGCACTATAATTAACATGTGCTCTTAAAATCATAATGTCACCATCAAAACTAAAATAGGAATAAAAATTCCACTAAAGAAAACAGGTTCGCTGCCATTATAACTTCCTCAACTACAGACACAACTGCTAGCCTTGATTTTCAATGCAGTGGTCGATTTCATCTTGGCTCAGTAGTTAACAGCATGTAGGTTGCACTATAATTCACTAGGTATAATTCAGTAACAGCACCTGAGGCAAAAATGCAACATTTTTCTGGTGTTTGGATTTCATAAATTCTAAAATACATACAAAACCAATAGATCTATCATATTTATAGATTAAAACACCCCGACAACCCTGAAACATAATATACCTTTCATATTTCAATTGAGAGCACTATAAATCAATCAATGAATAGTTTATGCTGTCTTGTTTACAGAAAGTATTTTAAGAAGAAAAAAACATTTTTAGGCCATCTGCTTTGTTCAAAGCAGACGTGTCAAAATTTAATATTTTTTATAAAAAAGATACTCATATGCCGTAGCATTTTCTTGAAATACTAGCAATTCCTACAGCTCTAGGTTTTTGTAAATCTAAGGAAAGCTATTTTACTTATTTTGGGATAAATGTATGTAAGTGATATAAAACAGTAACCAAGCAAAAAGCTCACAAATAACAAAAATATGTCAAAATTGTCATAAATCTATCAACAACTGTGTGGGTAGTCTTAACAGAGGTATTCAAAATTTAGTGATAAAATCCCAAATTTGTTTTTGGTCAGTTGCCAAGTGACATCTAGGAATTATAAAATACTTCAGGCAAACTCTCACAAAGTGGAAAGGTGATAAAGAATAGAGAGTATGATGACTAAGGTGTGAAGTCTCAGTTTTCTATATGCAAAATGGAGGCGGCATTGCTGACCATACAAATTTGAAGTTCAAATGAAATAAGAAAGGGCAAACCTACTTCAGTGATACCTATCACGTGGTAAGCAGCAAATAAATGACACTTTAATAAAAAAGAAAAACAAAGTAGTAAATCAACATCACATAATGCAGACTATATATATTCACATGAAACAGGTGTTCATGCTACACATGAACTTAATAGCTACTTTCTGTAGGAATTAAAGCATTTCCTAAAGTGACAATATATAATAAAAACAAAGAATACCCACTTAGGGACAATTTAAAGATCTGCTCTTCATCAGTAAAATAAATTACTGTAACATATGACACTCGTCCCTAAGACTCATTGTAAATTTTTATAAGTTACCCATCTGCTATGATGGGTAACTTATAAAACAATAAGTAAGCTATGTGATAATACATATGTTCACATTTCAAGATAAGGACAGGTAGAGGAACTCAGTGGACATGGGATACCATGCCCATGAGCGAGGCTATTCTCCATAGTACAAGGTAACTGCTACTAATTTATTAAAACTGGTTGTTCATCCATTCTCCTATTGCCTTGGTTTATTTTCAATTATGAGGAAGCAGATTTCACCTTTACTGACTATACAATGTATGTGTGTATGGTAGGGGGAGGCCTAAAAGGCAAGCTTTTTTAAAAAAGGCAAATTTCTTTTATAGTCCAAAAACCAAGGAAGAAAACAATGCTGGCCAGATACAAAATTGTCCAGGCTGTAATCAAGAACCACTTCGAGCTGTTCTCTTTCCCTCCTCATCAGCCAACACTCACTTGGCAGACCTGAGTACATGAACTTGCACAGTGGCCCATGGTGGCATACTGACCACATGAGTTCAAAGTGCTACTTATGAAGGAAATGGCTGGAGGTTGTGAAAAATATCAGGCCTTACAAAGTGTCTCCTCTTTAAATATCCATTACCATGGCAATAATAAAGCCAATGGGCCTAGTTAATTACGTCAGATTTCTTCTCAATCTGAATTTCCTCAGTCTCTTGCGCACGATCAGTGTGTTAAATTTAAAAAACATATAGTGGGAAAAGAAATGGCAATTATCTTAAAGTACTAGGTATGTAACGTTCCTTTAATACAAAAATGTCATTAGAAACTGATTTTCTTGGAAGGACAATTATAAATTCAACAGGTAAATCAAAAGACTAAATTGTTTTAAGAAAACATGTTTTGTTTAAAAAAAAAAAGATCACTGCTGCTAAAATGCTTTTGTATAAAGTGAAAATTCAAGTTAAAACAAGTCCCAAACTTATCCATCATACAAATCAATTTATCCATATTCACATGAAATTATTTTAAAGTCTATTATGAAATTTAAGAAGACTTAAAAGTTTTACTGCTTATACAGGGAACTCATTAAAACTGGAATGAAACCGAAAAAAAAGTATCTAGTGCTGCCACCTAGAGGCAGAGATTTTGAATTTTCAAGACTACAAAATAAGACCTGCTACATAAAACTTCCTTTGTAATTATTGTCTCTCCAAAATTAAACATTTCTGTCAGAAATGACGTAGAAGTAAAACCTTTATCATTGCACTGTCCTACATGAATATACATTCTATAATTAATATTAAACTGTTTGTCATACACTGTGTAACCAGATTCATCTTTGAAATAGAGACCTGAAACTGAATTCCAAATGTCTCACCTCTTCTACTGAGAGCTTTCTCTGAACTGGCTGAAAGGAACAAACTTTATAACCCATTTGAAAAAAGAAACTTCTACTAGACTAGTTTTTAATAAAGGTGATTTGAATCATTTGGTCAGGCACAGAAGAAAGGAAGGAATAACCAGATTGGCTTTGGAAAATACGTTTCATAGAGGAAGATCAAGCTCTGGTTTCCCTCACAATAAGAGCAGAGCAGATGTATGCTTTAATTCAATTCTGACTTGAAGTTATCAAGTCACTTGTGCTGGGATAGGAGAGACAGAAGAGGTAGTGAAATGAAATTAAAATGCTGTCATTTATAATTAGAAAATTTTTAGGATCTCACATTATTTTGGCAACAGGATCAAAGCTCTCATATTTCAAGGATATATTTATAGAAAGTAACATCACAGGCATTGGGGTAGATCAGTTTAGCAAGACTGTTTTTAAGATCACCATACTCTTACCAACCCCCACACCAAAGTGACATTTAGCACAAAATTATTTTCTCTACCACTGTAGTTTCTAACCATTAAAAATTATACCTGTTTTATTTTATTTTGTTTTTGCCAGTCCTGGAGCTTGAACCCAGGGCCTAGGCACTGTCCCTGAGCTTCTTTTGTTCAAGGCTAGCATTCAACCAATTGAGCCACAGCACCGCTTCCGGCCTTTTCCATTTATGTGGTACTGAGGAATCAAACCCAGGGCTTCAGGCATGCTAGGCAAGTACTCTACTACTAAGCCACATTCCCAGTCCTATACCTGTTTTAAAATGCTCACCCATTCCTATTTACATTGGCAGGGTTTAAACTGTTCCAAACTCAAGGTTTTTAGTTATTTGAGAGACTGGTACATTTGATCCTTCTTCCAAAAATCCCAAGGTCTCTCTACTAATATAGTTGCAAACTAGTAAACGTAGCTCTCTCGTTCTCTCTCTCTCTCTCTCTCTCTCTATATATATATATATACACACACACACACACATATATATATATATATATTCATTCATGCAAATAGGAAAAGAAGAAAAAATATAAATCAAATCCTAAATGAGTAAAGGGAATAATTCTTAAAGCAGTTGTTAGGTTAATCCGTTGAACTTCTAGTGAAGCCAATTAATGGAACCATATGAAACTCTCTACAAATGTCTATTAAGAAGTAAATAATTTCTCTTTTGCATAAATCTAGGCTCACGTATGTGACCTTCTGGGGACAATGCACAAAACGGAAATTCAGTGTGACTAAAAAAAGTTAGTGAATTTTAAAGTTAATGCTATATCGATCAAAAGCCTTATACATGAGGACTTAGCTTTTTCTGCATAAAAACTAGATACTAATTAACAGCAGAATGAATGAAATGATATGATCTACCCACAATACTATTTCCCAATGTAGTACAAAGAACAAATACTGACACAAGCAACATTAACATAGTTGATGGATCTCAAAGCCTAGTGAAACAAGTAACATGATAGACAATCACAAAAATATTGTGCTGAGGGAAAGAAGTTAAACACAAAAAGTATACACTTGTAGGGATCTATTTATATAAAATTCTAGAAAAGGAAAAACTAATTTACAGTGACAGAAAACAGATGAATTTGCTTTTACAGGGGGATGTTGAACCAGCAGGAACATGAGAATGTTTTAGGGTGATGTTCAGTGTCTGTGTCCTGATAAAGTGATCATGACACTCTAAGGTTTCAGCATTTCATGATAAATTATACAGGTCATGTAGAAAAGCATGTCAACTAGGTGATCTTTGCAATATACATTTCCAAAGGATCCATATTTAAAATATGTAAGGAATTCTTGTAAATCATTAAAACAGAAAAGTAGAAGACCTAAACAGGCATCTCATAAAATGAAGCATGGGAAATCAAGCTTTACTTCATTAGCCAAAGAAATGCAAATTAAATACCACAAGGCTGTGTCACTACATAAATTGAAGATGGGTTGGTAAGAATGTGGAACACTATACACTGCTTAAAGGTGTATAGCTTAGTGGCTTCACATTGGAATATTGGTGGCATCTACTAAAGCTCAATGGACATGTTCCCTATAGTCTAGGGACATGTTCTTCTCCCAACAGAAATATATGTATGCCTAGGTTCAATAGAAGACACATGAAAAATCTTCTAAAGAAAGATCTGCTATGACTAAAGGTCAAGCATGGAAACAACACACAGGTATTCATTCCTGCAGGACATACTCATATAATGTGGTATATTCACACAATAAAACAGGATAAAGAAATTACAGAAATGAAGTATAACCATGTAGACCAGAAACAAACAAAAAGTACATAATTTAATAATCTAAAAGTAAGAAAAACTTGAATATTAGAAGCCATGACAGCAATTTTCTGGTGGTATGAAAGGTTTGCAGAAACATGAGGACAGTTCTGGGGAATGGAGTAATATTCTTGTTTCTTGAGCTCAGCATTGATTAAAGCAGTGTGTTTATTTTGTGAAAATTAATCAAGCTGTTTCATTAGCTTTTGTGTATGTATGTTATACTACAAGAAAATTTACACTAAAAAGGTAAAGTGATTTCTAAAAAAAAATTTTTTTATGAAATAGCTATGAGTGTGTTTCAAAATCCTCATGGATCATTGTGTACCTTCTCAGAGATATACAAAAGATCACCTAAGAAATAGTTTAGCAAAACAAACCAGATTGAGCTTAAATGTAGTCAAGTCTTTTGGATCTAACAATGTACAGAAAATACAGAAGACAGAAGAACTTGTTTAAAGATACCACTCACCTGCAATCCTAGCTACTCAGGAAGCTAAGATCAGAAGACTGAGGCTTAAAGGCAACTTCCTCAGAAAAATCTATGAAACTCTGTCTCCAAAATAATCAGCAAAAAGCAGGACTAGTGATTTGGCCCAAGTGGTAGAGCACTGGCCAAGCAAGAGAGCTGATCAAGAATGAGGTACTGAGTTCAAACTCTATTACTGTGTGTGCATGTGAGCACGGATGTAAACATAAGCCCCCTAAATACTTAGATGCAACATAGCAAATGCCAGAATGAAGAATATTCTGTAGGACCAAAAAACTCACTTTTTTTCACAATTGGGAAGATCAAAAAAAGGTAAAAAGAAAGAAAAGTCGGATGCTAGTGGCTCATGCCTGTAATCCTAGCTACTCAGGAGCGTGAGATCTGAGGATCACAGTTCAAAGCCAACCCAGGCAAGAAAGTCCAAGGGACTCTTATCTCCAGTTAATCGCCAGAAAACCAGAAGTGGTGCTGTGTTTCAAAGTGGTATAGTGCTAGCTTTGAGCAGAAAAACCTCAAAGACAGCACCCAGGCCTTGAGTTCAGGCCCCACTACCAGAAAACAAAAAGAAGAAAAGAGGAATGAACAAAGATAGGGGAGATCATATGGATCCCATATCATATGGGCCCTGACTAGATTCTCATTCAAATTAGGAGCTTTTTTAATACTCATAGTTTGATCAAGGAAATATAAATATTTACTAGATATGTGATAAAGGAAAGGAAATATGGGTAATCCTTTTCTTCTCTTTTGGTGTGATGTAATGGTAATACTGTAGTTATATTGAAAGGGCATGCCTTTGTCTTTCATGAAGGCAAAATAAAACGAAGATAAAATGACAGATTCACTTCATACATATCCAGGGAAGTGGCAGAGGAATAAGTCTGGCTATAGTGATAAGTACTGAAGGTAGATGATAGCTACAAGGAGGTCATGACACAATTCTTTCTACCATCATAAACATTTAAACTGCACAAACTACACATGACTCAAACTACCTTTTATACCAACAGTAAGCCTTTCTGTAACCCAGAGGCAAAACTTCTGGGCATTTCCAAAGAAATAATAGTCAACCATTTTAGTTAAACACCGAAGGTTTGTATTAGTAGAAGATAACTCCCAAAATCTTGATAAGAAACTCTTGATGAACAACTTTCCTGACCTCAATTTTTAAAATTAATTAATTTTTTTATTATCTTTAAGAAGTCGTTCAAAGGAATTACCATTCAACAACTAAGCTGGTTTTAAGTATCTCAAAGACAATTCGGAATATAAATTTTAACTTCATAATGTGTACAGGTTGAGACCAGAATGTTTGTGATTTTCCTTTATTTTAATTTTAGAACATATTCATGTATATGAAAAGTTGCCTTGGGGGTTGGGGATTAAGCTCAGTGGAACCGCACTTGCCTGGCAAGTGCAAGGCTCTGAGTATGGTCCTCAACTCTGGGGAAAAAATGTTGCCTTGGGGACAGGAAATTTATAATATTTCATATACTCCTGTATAATTTAATACAAGACAGTATTTATCCCTCCCTCCCTCCTTTCCTTCCTTTTCTCTTCCTTCCCTCCCTCCCTCCCTTCCTTCCTTCCTTCCCTTTGTAGACATGGTATGGTCTTACTAGGTAACCCAGGTGGCCTGGAACTTGCAATCCTCCTGCCTCAGCCTCCCCACTGCAGCAATTGCATGTGTTACCACACCTGCTGCATGTTCCTGTGTTTGGATTAGGGTTTGTAACATGAGGATCAGGTATGGAATTCTGTACCTGTGACATCATGTCACAATGCACCAGATGTTGGCACACTCAGATTAAGGATGCTCAACCTGTATATTGAAGGCATATTTTCCTGGCTGTGCAAAAAGAATCTCCAAATATTACTTGGCCCACTATTGTACTTCTTAGAAGAAATTACTGGATCTTGTCCATTCATAAAAACTACCTTCTGTAACCTGAGTGTTATAGGTCATTTTTAAAAGGTGAATAGGTACTTTCCAATGTAACCCAGAAACACATTGGGTTAAGTGGGTTCTGTCTTGTTTTAACTACTATCTTCTCAGATTAAATTCTAAATTCTCACATTCCTCAAACCTTGCTAATTTCTCAGGACCAATGAGGAAAAATGCCTAGATCTCCAATTCCTAAAAACTATTACTGACTGGAAAGAAATATGCTTTATAATTATTGTACACATCATTATTCCTCTTTGGAGAGAGAGAGAGAGTGTATGTGTGTGTGTGCTACTATATATGAAATATAAATTCCCTGAAAGATGAAATTCAAGAATGAACTTTATGCTATTCTCATCACTAGTCTGGTTTGCCAGGTACAGAAGACTATTTAGATACTGTGAATATTTCATCCACAGACTCTAGAAAGCTTTCATTAGAACAAGAGAGAAAGGGGGGGGGGACCTATAGTCTGGAGAACAAAAGCCAAGAGCTCCAAGTTTTAGTGGCCATGTTTCCTATAGGGATATTGTATAAGAAGAGTAATACTATATTTTTTTGTCCTATTCACAGATGGAAAAGAGTAAAATTTTGCTTTATTTAAGCCCAATAGCAATAATCTTACATGGGTTTCAGAAAAATGATACACATTTTATAGTGGGATAATGAGGACCATTAGTTATTAGAAAGAACAAATTATTCTCTTTCAATTCACCAGACTTATTCATTCGCTCATTTAATAGACTATCCTCTCTCCTTTTCACCAAAGTGGCCTTCCCATACAGAACACCTGGCCATGCAACATGCCACCAGACAGACTTCAGGAGGTATCTTGACGAGGAGAAACAGAGATTTTCCAAAGAGAAGCCACAGGATAAAACCAACACTTGATGCTTGCCTTTCATTTCAAGGAAAGCAGTATAAAGGCAATAGAAAAAGAAAAAGGTAGTTGAAAAATATAGTTGCTTTCCACAAAGGAGTCTTAAAAATAAAAAATCATGAACTTAATAATTTTCCTAAATGAAATTATGCCATTATTCCCAATTTCTTTGTACTAACTAAAAGGACAAAGTATCAAACTTCACTAAAGTTTCAACACTGTAATACATTTCATTAATCAAAGATTAAAAACTACGTTAAAAGCAAGAGAATTATGTTATGTCTGTGATTAGGCAGCAGGAGGGCTTGTATTTATGTATACATTTGTACACTTCAACTTATTTAACAGTGTCAGCTCACTAACTGCAGTTTTTTATATATAAAGAACACAGATTTCGAATTTTTAAAATAAATTACAGTAATTTTATGCCTACAGCTTGCACCTCTTAGAAACCATGTCCCCCTAGCATTCCCCTTCCTTTTCTACCACTTCCTCATCTCCCTCCCCTTCTCTAAGCCCATGAGCTCCAAAAGTAACAGGCTTCAAAGCTTTGAAGGAACAGCTACCCTAATCTTCACTTGGAATGAAGAGATAAAGGGTGCAGATTAAAACAAGACCAAACAGAAAACAAGTGCATTTGTGTATGTATGCGTATGATCCCGTTTATGCTTACATACATATTTATCAATCAGATCTAGCTTTCACATAGGAGAGAAAACACGCCTCCTTGGGCTCTCTGGGCCTCACTTACCTCACTTAACATAATTTTTTTCCAGGTCCATCTATTTCTTTGCAAATTATGTAGAGGATGCATATACTGCTGGGGCTGGCAGCAGGGAGAGTGGAAGAGGACAAACAAATCAGGACAGAGGGCTATCTAATGAGACAGCTTCGCCCATCTACAGTATAAAAACCGCTGTGAAGTGACAGAAATGCAAAGAAGCAGCTTGAAAGAGGAGAGCAGCAGCAGTTCCTCTACATCTCAAGACACAGCCCTTCCACGGGGGCTCGCACTATCTAAGGAGCACCAAGAATAACATCCATTCGGCCACAGCTGCCTCCCCCCCCCCAAGATTTCTGTTCCTGACTAGGAAAGCTGGTTATGTGATGGGACCATGTGCAAGTCTGGAAAGTTCCCTCTGTTGACTGAGAGTAGTTGATAATGAGACCTCTGAAGATGGGACCCATTAGTTTATGACTAGCTTCGCAAGTCATTTGCTACAACTACATTCAAAAGGTTGTCTACTTCTATAAAACAGCCACACATGATAAAGTGTCCATAAGCAAGTCAAAATATATGCTGTAGGGACCTGGCATATAGATCGGTAGTCATATGCTTAGCATCTACAAGGCTTTCAGTGAGGAATGTGGGGTTACTCAGAGGGAGTGCAGAAGGTAAAAAGACAAAGTTTCTCATGCTTGTACATCCATATCTTTCCATTCTTGGTTGGGAATACCTTTCACATCCTCTCAATGCTATACTATTTGTAGCTAAGAGGCAATGAAGTTTAGCACCATGGTTAAGAGTAGGTCCTTTAGAATTTCATGGAAGTTGGTTAAAATCCAGCCACAGCCAAACATAAGTTATGTGACAAGAAGACCAAGTTCATTACTTTCCTAAGCACTGGCTTCCTTCTCTGCAAAATGGAGCTAATACAATATATCCTCATAAGGTTGCTGCAAGAGCTGAATGAGATAAGATATGCAAAGTGCTTCTCACAGCATCCAGTAGAGTAAGCACTCAATGGATGGGAGGCCAAAAAAGAGGCTAAAAAATATCATGCATTTATAGTTTCCCTCCTCCCAACTGAAGATTTATAAGCATCATTAAATACAACTCAACTTGGAGAATACATTATATGATTATTTTGGTAGCAGAATTTTATCTTCCTAATTATGTTTTGCTTAGGCAAGTGTCAAAAAATGAGTTTCCACTTCCAGAGCAGACACGGGGAATGAGGGCAACAGAGATGAGCTCAGAAATGGATGCAACAGGGGAATGGTGCAAAACATGTACCTGGATAATCACCTGTGGAAAGATCCAATCTCATTCTACAACAGCATATTGGAGGAATATGGACATTTATACTGAAGCTGAAAAAGTGGGTGGCAGATGGCTACACTCATTGAGCACTCCCTCATATACGTTATTTCTCACTCAGAACAATTCTGCTATCACTCAAGAATGATAGCACAGATCAAGGTTCTGAGGTTTGTGAAAACCAAAACTAGCAGCAAAACCTCAGTCCCAGTGATGGCAAAACCATGGCCCAAGGCAAATATTTTAGTGAAAGGATCAGGGAGAATTTTCCATCGAGCTATGATTAAAATGATTAATAAATTAGTTAGGAAACACGAAGTACACTGAACAAGAAATAAGGCTGAAGATAGTTTGATGCTAGAAAGTCAGTATGTATCTGCCAAAGTTTACACCATGTCAGTGGCATCTGGACTTGATTTACAGAAAAGTGAGGAGCCAGGTAAGGACTTTATTAGGCAATACTGTAAAAATATTCATTTTTGTTTATGATAAAAATAAAGAACAGGGACCTTAAAGGATTGTGACTCAGTGAAAACCTTTTGTACAATTAAAACACACTAATAAAAAAAGCCATGTAACTCTTTATGTGCAAGGTGTCTAGAAATGTAAGCAGGGCTGGTTATGATATACAGTTCTACGCAAAAAATGATGATAATGACATAGCAAAGAGGTAACACAGAAAAAAGTCAAACAAATACTGAGGTGTCACGGTTGATTGGCACCTCCTGGGATGATGACAAATTAGGAATCAGTCAGTTTCTAGAGAATAACAGAAAGCCCTATTTCAGAAGAATTTAAATTAAAGCAAGAATAAAGTAATTGAAGAAACTCAAATATTAAAAATGTTATGCTCAAAAGCTCTTTTCTCACTTTATAAACTACTTTATAAACTACATAGACAAGATGAACCAATAAGCAAAACACCATCCACTGCCTTTGTTGTAGAAGTTCACTAATTAGGTAATGTAAGTTTGGTGACTATAATGGTGCCTAAAATCCTCACTTCTCCCTGTCCTTTGCCTTCTATATTTTCCCCCAAATTTACAAGAATGCCAACTGTGCAGCAGGCATGTGTTTACAGAGGTAGCAAGCACATGGAGCTCATAATTTATGAGGGAAGACAGGAGCCAATAACTACAAAATCAATACCTAAATCCCACATACATAAACAGGGACCCTACTAATAGAAGGACTAATACTGCTACTTTGCAATGGCACAAACTTGGGAGACTTACCTAACCATGATGCGATCAGTACAGCATCAATTCCATCAATTGGGTCACAGATCCGAGCCACAACTGGGTGGATCTGCTGAGCTAGGTAGTACTGGGTATCAATGGTTAAATTGTCTTGTTTCTGCAACTGCTCAGGTGCATAGGCCCTCTGGCTTGCCGAGAGGTTTGACCCATCCTAGAAGAAAACATGGTACAAATAAACTTAGTAGTAACTCAAGCACATGTACACCTGCTTGATCAACCAGAGAGATAGTTTAAAATTTGGGTGTTCAATTCCAAACACCAAGAAGTCTTCAAGACCTGCTGACGAACACTTCCCATATATCCTAAAGTAGAAAGATCAAAGACTTCTTCATTTCAGTCTTTTACACTGTCTGAGAATGTAAATCCAGCATGTGTTGTGTTCTATTTTTTGTCAGAACGTGAAACCAGCAAGATAGCACTGACTAGATTAAAAAACTCCACCTGCCATGACAAAAACACACCGAGAAGACTGGGTAATGATTCAGTTAGAATGAAACGTTATGAAAGGAATGGTAATAAAGGAATGTATGGCCAGGCGCCAGTGGCTCATGCCTGTAATCCTAGCTACTTAGGAGACTGAGATTTGTGAATCCTGGTCCAAAGTCAACTCAGGCAAGAGACTTTGTAAGACCCTTATCTCCAATTAACCACCAAAAAAGACAGAAGTGGAGCAGTGGTTCAAGTGGTAGAATAGTAGCATTGAGAAAAAAAAAAAACTTCAGGGATAATGACCAGGCTCTGAGTTCAAACCTGAGCATTGGCAAGCAAGCAAACACACACACACACACACACACACACACACGTACATATATATGTATATATGTAAGTATAGATTTTTATTTTGTTAATGTGATTCCTTCAACCAGAATTTCAGCCATAGTAGTATCACCCCCATTACTATTTTTTATGAGCTTTATGTATCATTGAGGCACAGATTAACAAAAGGAAAAAAATCCATAGAGCAGATATAAGAAGTAAAATGAACACAGAATCTGATGAGTGGGAGTGTTCAAAGGCCAAACATTTGACCACTGGAATGAAGAGGTGGCTCTCCTCAAGGAAAGAAAGGTGGGATGGAGACTCTTTTTAAAGGCTCTTTTATTATATAAAATTAGATATGAAATGATGGATAATTGGCTCACTCTAGCCTTGCAGTGATGTCATTATCTATAAATCAAAAAGTCATCACTCTACTGGACCAACACCCAACGACTCACTCCATCCATGCTGTCATTTGAAACAACAAAACTTAATATTCAGACTAGTAAATTATACTATTCACAGTGCTCAGCTGCTCTGCAGAACTGATTATAATGTGAATCCTATTCTTTCACTTCAGCTACAATCAGTCTCTTCTCAGCTTAGCATCCAGCCCAAAGCAGAGGCAACTTTTTGAAACACTGTCTTTACCACAGACCTCTCTCTCTGGCTAGGCTCCTTACGGAAACCAACTAAAGCCTGTTTTTCAACCAATTTCTACCTGTTCTAAGATAAAAGGAAATACCTAAAAAAGAAGCAAAAACCAAATTAAAATATTTTCTTATTATGTTTAGATCACAGCACAGTAAAAAGATTAAGAAAAACAGGATTAATCAAGATTAACCCTTTTAGAAGCTTAAATTTTTACATGAGAATAAGGCAACCATTGATGGCAAAAACAGTTTTAAAAAAATCTCTGCGTAGCATCTTCATGTGCCTTGCTATGTATGTTCAAATTGATTTTTAACACATGAAATGTGATTCAAACAACTGTAGCTTTTTTGTTAAGTTTAAGTTCAATAGTGAATTAAAATTTTAAAAATTTACAGGAATTTTTTTTTTGGGGTCCGGTCGTGGGGCCTGCACTCTGGGCCTGGGTGCTGTCCCTCAGCTCTTCAGCTCAAGGCTAGCGCTCTATCACTTGAGCCACAGTGCCACTTCCGGTTTTTTCCTTTTTGCTTATGTGGGGCTGAGGAATCGAACCCAGAGCCTCAGGCATGCAAGGCAAGCACTCTACCACTGAGCCACCTTCCCAGCCCCGTTTTAATAAAGGGTTCTTGAGAGCAGGTGGGGGGGGGGTAGCTGGGGATGGGGTGGAGTGCTTTCCTAGCATGCACAAGTTTCTGGGTTCCACTCCCAGCACACCAAAAATATGTAAAATGAATTAAAGATGCTTGAGTCATTTTTCACCTTTCATTGAAGGTATCAAAATTTCAGTTTAAAACACTCACTCGATATGTCCATGCAAAAGATTAGTAGCAAATAGTGACCCAAACATACTCCTCATTTTAATGTACAAATCTATGCTTACGCGTAGCAAAATTCAGAGTTGGTTAGGTAATAGGTTTGGCTATGTTGTGTTGGGAAAACGTGTAGGCTTATAGCCAAAGATATCTCTCTCAAAGACTTGGCTCTCAAATATAAGCCCTTATGGTATATGCAAGAATATGGGAGAAATACTACTTAAGGACAGATTAGGAAGCAAAGTTAGTCTTCATTGAAGTATCCACATAGCAATTCATGAACTTCAGAGAAAACCAGGTATTCTGAACTACAGTAATTTTTAGTGGGAAATTAATGGAAAAAACTAAATGGATAATAATAAGAGGGCCATTAAAACAATTATGTCAAAGACATGCCTTTCAGAAATCATGACTAATGAAAGTTAAATAACGAAGGATTTAAAATTAGACAACTTAGAAGTGAAAGAGAAAGGGAAAGGCAAAAAGGAATGATAGAGAGAGAATAATTTTGAAATACATTGCAACTACATATGAAAACAGAATAAAGGATTTCAATGAAAGGTGTTCATGTACGAGGGATTGGAAGGATGAGGAAAGACAAACAGGATCTAATGGGGGTACCAGGAGGAGAGGGTTGGGCTAAAAAGATGAGTGAGTGAATATGGTCCAAATAGATGGAGTACAACTATGAAAATACAACATTAAAGCCATTGAAATTAGGAAGAGGAGAAGCAGAGCAAGGAGAGCAATAGAAGGAATGAAATTGATTGAAATACATCATATATGTGATGTAGAAATGCCATAAGGAAATCTTCTCATAACTAATATCTGCTAATGAAAGAAAATTAGTAGACAACTGGAAGTTGATTTAAGATCTGAGCAAATAGTAAATTTAACAATAGTATAGATTTTCATATTTGGACACCAAAAATATTATCCTCTGAACATCTGAGGTGGCAATCTCAATAAGTTATTGGTAGGTACTATGTTCCAATTATAAATTTTAAATACAATATAACCCTTTTGGGAAACAGGCTATTTTTGGAGAACACCTTGGCGTGGCATAGCAAATAATCATAAAAATTTGTCAGCATTATTTTGAAAAGTTAATTCTTGATATAGTTGTATCATGAAATAGAAAGAATAAACCTGAGCATACAAAAGCAAACAAAGGAAGTGGCGCTGTAGCTCAAGTGGTAGAGCGCTCACCATGAGCTGAAGAGCTGAGGGACAGCACCCAAGCCCAGAGTTCAGGCCCCATGACCGACCAAAAGAAAAAAAAAAAGCAAAACAAAGCCAGACACAGGTGGCTCATGACTGTAAGCCTAGGTACTCAGGAGGTTGAGATCTGAGAAGCCAGGTTCAAAGCCAGCCCATGAAGGAAAGTCTGTAAGACTCTTATCTCCAATTAACCACCAGAAAACCAGAGTGGTGCTGTGGCTCAAAGAGGTAGAACATTATTAGCCTTGAGGGAAAAAGCTAAGACCCAGAGTTCAAGCCACATGACTGACAAAAATAAAAATAAAAAATAAATAGAAACAAAACAAGCTAGGCACTGGTGACTCACACCTGTAATCCTAGCTACTTAGGAGGCTGAGATCTAAGGATTGTGGTTCAGAGCCAGCCCAGGCAGGAGTCTGAAACAGACTTACCTCTAATTAACTACCAGAAAACTGGAAGTAGAGTTGTGGCTCAAAGTGTTAGAGCACTAACCTTGAGCACAAAAACTCAAGGAGAGTGCCTAGGCCCTGATTTCAATCCCCAAGACTGACAAAAAACTAAAGAAACAAAATAAAATAAAGCAAAACAAGTCAGGTAGGTTTGGCTAGAGAATGTGATAGATAAAAAGGGTATGTCTCACACAGGTAGGGGACAAAAGTAAATTAAAATCCTTTAGCTTTTCTAGGGACATGCTTGAGAAAATAACTTTAAAAACAAACAAACAGGGGGCTGGGAAGGTGGCTCAGTGGTAGAGCGCTTGCCTTGCAGGCATGAGGCCCTGGCTTCGATTCCTCAGCACCACATAAGCAGAAAAAGCCAGAAGTGGTGCTATGGCTGAAGTGGTGGAGCGCTAGCTTTGAGCTGAAGAGCTGAGGGACAGCGCCCAGGCCCAGAGTTCAGGCCCCAGAACTGACAAAATGAAGATGATGATGATGATGATGATGATGATGATGATGATGATGATGATGATGATGATGATGATGATGATGATAATAATAAAACACAAGACCCAGTACAAGTAGGTACAAAAAATGCTAAAAACATATCAAAATAGATTTTAGTACTACATTAGCATGACCATTTGAAGTCTTTATATATGATAACAAGAAGTAATCATAAGGCCTGATATTTAGACATTAAAGAACACAAGCTTGACTTTTAAATACATCCATCGCCCTATTTCCAAAGTTACCAAGTGCTTCCATTCCAAGTTTAGCAAAGTGGTTTGATCTCATCACTAGATACTATTTCACTAAACCTATTTTTTCAAAGTTATATGCTACTGTCTGAATCTGTCATTAATGATCTAAGAGTTTTCCCATGTATGTGAAGGCTTAACTGGAAAAAAAAAGAGCCTATTTACCAAAATCTTTATTTGCATAATATGAAAATTGTTTTTGTGAGATGGGACTTGTCAGAAGCAATATGCAAAGCACATTAAGGGCTGGAGCAAGCCAGACATTTACGGAAATATTTTCCTGCAGGAATTGGCTTTCTGTAATAGTTCTTAATCAAGGGTAACCCTAGGAGGGAGACAGAGTCAAGTGCTGATTCCTGTCCATGTACTTAAATCATTTGTTACATGTATCATCTAGAGTAACAGACATCAAGCAACTACTTTTAAATTTTTTAAAGACTGGTGCTTTAAAAATATATCAATTGTAGTTTTTAAAAAGACCAATCATGGTGTAATATATTTCAAGACTTTTCTAAAATCCTTTACTATAATAACATAATGAAACAAAAATTAGGATTCTTATTCAGAATTATACTTGGGGTAAGTAGACCATAACAGAATAATTTTCAAGAATTTGGACAAAGGATTTATGATGCCTCCCCTTTACCACACACCCACCAGAAATTAAAGATGAGAGCTCTCCTTTGTGCCAATAGGCATCAATGCTTCCAGAGGGGTGGAGGAATCTGCTCTTCTTCCCTCTCCCTCTCCCCACTTATGTTGGTGGCATGCTACTTTCAAAAAAAGTTTATAGCTTAAAACTGTACCTAAAGGCTCAGAGGTGTCCATAGGAACAGGGAGAACGCAAGCAGGTAGGCTCTCTATATATAAAATCAAGCTATGAGAACAATGTATTTATTCTTATTCCACTGATTCATACTAGAAAATGTCAGATGAATAATTAAGGGACTACTGCTGGACCTACAGCAAAACGTACACACATTTATTCCCTCCCATTATTCGGGGGATGGGATTCAGAGCCTCACATGTTAGCAAGTGCTGTTATCTCTGAGCTAAATCCCCAGCCCACAACATATTTTCATTAAAGTTCTAAGTTAATTTAGGATTGAAACAGTAGCTACTCTTATATACCCATCTCACCAACATTATTTTAGTGAACCAAAATGCTAGTCTTAAATATTTTATGAAAGCTCTAATGAAACATGCCATAACTCTGACTAATATTTTTTAAGTGCTGCTAATACTAGCCAGACTAAACCATCTAAGACACTGTAGTAATGTGGATTTTACTCAAGGCTTGTAAATGGTATGTCTTATAAATTACCTGACAGATGACATATGACACGGTATCTCCAGCTTTCACCTTCCTGCCTCCTTGAGAATTTATCCACAGGGCAACATGCACGTGAGGGAGGCTCTTCTTGTCAGGATAGTCCTGGGGATCCTTCGTCAGTGCCTTAGAGAGAGAAAAGATCAAAATAGTGCCAAAGTTCAAAACTTCCCACAGATCAATGTATGCTGACTACATTTTTAAAGAACCCCATTTTAAAAAAAAGAACCCCATTAGACAGAAATACCAGATAATGACAGAAACTACAGATAGAAAACACAGCCATAGAATCTTTAAATGATCCCATTATTTAGTAAATGCTATAACCAGATGGAAATCTTAATAGAAAAGAAATATAAATTTATGGGCCATGCCATGTATTATTTGAATATTTAAAATATCAAGATTCTAAGTCCAGTGTTCTATGAAACCTTAGAGTTTCTCGTAATTTTGCAATTCTATCAACTGACTTAACTGATTAGGTGGAAATGATGAGCAATGGCTACACTGACTTAATTATTTGTTTCTCAAAGGCTCCAGTAGCCCAAATAAGTCACAAAGGCGCCAGGAATTGCTGAATTTACTTGCACGGTTAACTCTACAGAGGTAGAAGGAGTTTGTAATAGAAGGTTAATGCCATGAGAACAAGAACATCAATCATACTTGAAGCCTCATCCCCAATAATCAGAATGAGTGTTATATACAATAGAAACCGAATGTTTGCAATAATTTGCTAACTTTAACCATAAGCTGGGCACATGGCTCACAGCCCCAAGAGGCTGAGATCTGAGGATCATGATTCCAAGACAGCCAGAGCAGGAAAGTCCATGAGACTGTTATGTCCCAATAAACCATCCAGAAAGCTGGAATTGGAGCTAGAGCTAAAATGTCAGAGAGCTAGCCTTGAGCAAAAGCAGCTCGGGGACAGCACTCAGGACCTAAGCCCTAAGCCTGGCAAAAAATAGTAATAATAAGAATACATATGAATGAGATGTAGTTAATAGCTATTCACTTAAAGAGTCCCTCCCCTTTGGATGCCCCTCAAAACCCCTATGCAATAATCAACATGTGCCATAAAAGAGATATGAACAATAAACAGTGTTATAAAAAGACTTTAGATAGGTAAAGATCATCTCTGAGAGGTTAAAAAAAAAAGTAAGCTGGTACTTGTACTTGAAGGAAAACAAGATTCAAAGATACAAGTGACAGAAACAAGAATATTCCAGGCAGGGAAAAGGGGGATAAGGGATAAAAGTTTGTTGGACAGAAGGGACAGGGTGAACACCTGGCTGTGTAAGTGTAGGTCTCAACAGGCAAGCAGAAGGATGGGGACCAAAATGCTGCTTATTGAGCTAATTAGTTTTTTTTTTCTTTTTTTGTTTCCCCAGGGCTGAGGACTGAACCCAGGGCCTTGCACGCGCCGGGCCCTTCCACTGGGCTAAACCCCCAGCCCCTGAGCTAATTAGTTTTAAAATATGGTCTGAAGATCACTGGGAGTTCATAATACCCTTTCAGGTAATCTTGAATTCACAATTATTTTCAAAACCCTATTATTTATACTGATAATGGAGAAGCTATGGTAGATAAAAATGGTTGGCACCTTAGAAATAGGAAATAGAAACAACAGCAGAAAACTGTACTTATAGTCAGTTCCCAAACTTGTTCACTTAAGAATAGCCTTTAATGAGTTCAAGCCCCAGGACTGGCAAAAAGAAAAAAAAGAATATCCTTTAAGCTATCAATCCTTGAGTACAAGTCTACTGTTATATGTGATAAAAAGAGAAAGTATACACAAAACACATCTAAAGAGCAAAAGGTGTGCCAAGAAAAAGCATATAAATAATTCTTTGTGTTACAAGCTAAACTAGCAAAATAACAATTGTACTTGAAAAACAAAATGGTGGGCAAATTAGTTTTTCTAACCTGGAAGTTTCTCCCCTCCTTAAAACAAACAGACAAACTAAACTGATCCTGTAAAAAGATGGTTTAGTCTGACTAGTATTAATAACACTTAAAAACTAAATTAAAGCTGAGCACTGGTGGTTCCTGCCTATAATCCTAGCTAATCTGCAGGCTGAGATGTGAGAATCATGGTTTAAAGCCAGCCCCAATTAACCAAAAAAAATTCAGGAGTAGAACTGTGGTAGAGTGCTAGCTTTGAACAGCAAGTCATAGGGACAATGCACAGAACCTCAGTTCAAGCCCGAGGATCAACAGCAGCAGCAGCAACACACACACACACACACACACACACACACACACGAGCCAGCGCTGGTGGATCATGCTTGTAATCCTAGCTTCTCTGAGGACAGTAGTTCAAAGCCAGCCCTGGGCAGCAAAGGAAAATCACACCCCCCCCACACCACACACCCACACCCACACCCACCAGCGCTGGTGGCTCATGCTTGTAATCCTAGCTTCTCTGAGGACAGTAGTTCAAAGCCAACACACACACACACACACACACACACACACACACACACCAGCGCTGGTGGCTCATGCTTGTAATCCTAGCTTCTCTGAGGACAGTAGTTCAAAGCCAGCACACACACACACACACCAGCGCTGGTGGCTCATGCTTGTAATCCTAGCTTCTCTGAGGACAGTAGTTCAAAGCCAGCACACACACACACACACACACACACACACATACACACACACACACACACCAGCGCTGGTGGCTCATGCTTGTAATCCTAGCTTCTCTGAGGACAGTAGTTCAAAGCCAGCACTGGGCAGGAAAGGAAAATCCGTGAGACTCTTATTTCCAATTAACTACCAGAAAACCTGAAGTGGAGCTGTGGCTCAAAGTGGTAGAGTTCTAGCCTTGAACAAAAGAGCTCAGGAACAACAGCCAGGCCCTGACTTCAAGCCCCATGACAAATAAAAAAAGAAGACCAATCTATAATGTTATATATTGGCAAAATATTCATCCAAAGTATAATAGAACCAACAGATCTTAATGTAATAGAATATAAGCAATTCATCAATATGGTTTCAGACTGCAAACAACCTTTACAAAAATACGGTACAATTATCAGCAAAAGCTAATACTTATTTGTATAAAAATGAATTTTCTTCCTATATTCCAACCAAATTCACACATTCTAGAATAGACACATGAAAACCTAGATGTTCTCTAGTAAGCCTGACATTAAAGAGACTTATGCAATTGAATAATGGCTGATTTTTAGAATATATATTCTATGGAAAAGTATTCTAATTTCAGAAAAGATTTATTATTTTTAAAAACAAATTAATAAATGCTTTTTAATTTCAATCTTCTAAATGTTAGCATAAAATACATCAATAAAAGCTCTTAGAATCTTTGATAAATTTTTAAGATTGTGGTTCTAAGCCAGGCCAAGCAGGAAAGTATGTGAGAATCTTATCCACATCAAAAAGCCAGAAGCGGATTTGTAGCTCAAGTGGTAGAACACTAGTCTTGAGCACAAAAAGCTCAATGACAGCACCCAGGCCCTGAGTACAAGCTCCAGAACCAGCGCATACACATGTGCGCACGCATACGCATATGCATACACATACACACACACACACACACATACACATACACACACACAAAATCCCATGAGTGTAAAGGTATCCTCAGAGCAAGAAATTTTAACAACTGCTGTGGCCAAATAAAGTAGGTCTTCAAATTTAGCTTCATATGCTCAAGTTATATATGATAAATAGTCCACTCAGAATAGGAGGGCTTAGGAAACACTCCAAGTATTTGAGTCTACCGCAACCTGGATTGCTAAGTCTTCTTGACTTCTATACAACTCTTAATTGATCCAAATCTATTTAAGATAAATTGTGACCTTCTTTGATAAACTATTTTTCAGTACATTACTAAGAAATTCTGGATTTTATCTAACAAACTTCCCGATTTATTAAATTGAGGCTATTCAAGGATTCTATGAGCTAGATTTAGCAGTCTTCATTTTTAAAAATGCTTGCTGGTATAGTTTAGGCTCAAGTTAGCCAGAGCTATAAAAAAAAAAAAAAAAAAAAACATCTGTGAAGTATAATGTGTTACTTTACAAAATGTATTTAAGCTAAGATTTCAGTAGTTCAGAAAAAAATAACAGTGTTTTTCAGTTGCTTTTGGCAACAATGGCTAACATCCTTAAAGATAAAAAATAAAGGTAAATCCCACCTTATACTGGCCTCCCCCTAACCTAACATACCATTTTCAAACCCTACCAACATGAGCTGAAACAAACAAAAAACCCAACATGCCATGAGATCACCCACAACTAGTCACTTAAAATCTCTTCCATTCCTTTTTTTTTTTTTTAATTGGGTTGTGGGGCTTGAGCTCTAGGCCTGGGCACTGTCCCTCAGCTGTTCAGCTCAAAGCTAGTACTCTACCACTTGAGCCACAGCATTTCTTCCGGTTTTCTAGTGGTTTATTGGAGTTAAGAGTCTCATGGACTTTCCTGCCCAGGCTGATTTTGAACTGCGATCCTCAGATCTCGGCCTCTTAAGTAGCTAAGACTACAGGCGTGAGCCACCAGCGCCTAGCCCATTCTATTTTTTTGAAGGCAGTAAAATGTGAAACTTAAGCTATTTGTAAGTTTTAATTAATGCAAGTATTCAGATAAATGTAAAGAATGTCAGAATAACACATCACTTTTACATGAGTACTTTAGTGTAAATAGAAACAACCATGACATTGATAGTGCTTTCATCAGAATTCACTGTACTTGCATCAGCACTGTAAAAAACTCTTCTTCCTCAGAAAAAGTGTTAAGATGCTGGGACAGTAAATATCTTTAAGTGATCATTAGGATCTTGAAAATATTTATCATGCTTTCCCTACACAACGTCATGTCTCAGAATCTAGTACTGAATACATAAGAAGCACTTCCTGAAGCTTTTTATGTGGATGGTAACGAGCAAGTGAATTCTATGTTCACTGAATAATTATTTACCAGTAACTATGCTAAGTCACAGTTTCAGTTCTGCCACAGAAAAACTTATGCACAACCCCTATCACACTAGTCATGAGGTGTTAACACTAATATTGTTATTAATAATGATGTCGTTTTAAGATGACAATGTCGTTATTAATAATGATGTCATTTTAAGATGACAATTACTGAAGCTAAGTGATGGATATATGGAGATTTGTATGCATTCTTAGGTAAGTGATACCATTTTTTTCTTATGTAAAACAATTTTGACCATAAAAACGTAGGTCAAATGATATAGACTACTCATCATAGTATGCCTATTACTCTAGGTTTCTTCTTGTATACTAGCAAATTGAGAAGATGATAATATGAGCTCACTATCCTAGAGGGTGTTACTTTGTCAGTGACGTAGTCATTCTTGAACTAAACCATCAAATCTCATCCCTAGAATCTCTTGTGACAGACAGCCATGTTTCAAGCAAGGGAGATAGGAATCAGTGATACAATATGCAGAACAGATGCAAAACCTGATTGAACAAAGACTGGAGACATAAGTCTTACAAAGATTTCTAAGAAATAAAAACTCAAGGGAAACCACTTTGTAGATGACACAGCGACTTATGCCAATATAAATATATTGTGAACTAATGTCAAAGCATATGTCCTTTTGTCATGTATAAATGCCTTCCTTTTTGACATTAGTAAAAACTTTGACGGTCAAGTAATGGAAACAAAAACAAAACACTTGCCTAAGAATAAACATAAACCCTAAGCATATGCAAAGGCAACATTCTCTCTAAAAATAAAAATGCAAATTAACTCCAGGAATAAAATAAAGTTTCATACACCTTATAGTAACTGAGTTTTACTTAAAAGTCATTACTACTACATGCACAGTACAATGAAAATGCCACACATTGTTATTAACAATACCACCTTTATACAAAGCAATTTTGTAAGATATACATATTTTCTTATTCTGATGTATATTCATATTTTGATTAAAATTTTTATTACAAGGTCCCTAAAATAAGGAAGTTATCCATGTGGGAAAGGTATGGGAGTATATACTTGTAATCTCATAAAATCATATCCCCACTATCTGAAGAAAAAGATCAGAAGACCATGATTTGGACTAGTCCATACAAAGTTAAGAAGACACCATCACAAAACTCAACCTGTTGAAGCCGGGCACCGATGACTCAAGCTTGTAATCCTAGCTACTCAGGAGGCTGAGATCTGAGGATCATGGTTCAAGCCAGCCTGGGCAGGAAAGTCAGTGAGACTCTTATCTCCAATAAACCACTCAGAAAACCAGAAGTGGTGCTGTGGCTCAAGTGGTAGAGCACTATAGCCTTGAGCTGAAGAACTGAGGGACAGCGCCCAGGACCAGAGTTCAAGCCCTATGACCAACAAATAAAAATAAAAATAAAAAATAAAAAAAAAAAATCAACCTGTTGAATTAGAAGGGGAGTGACATTACCTGACATAAAATGGCAACGCCTTTTTCCTCCTTGTACAATAAAACCTTTTTTTAATGCCAATAAAATACAAAACAAAAAACTCAAATTCAATAATAAATGTATCAATTGGGGAAAAAAATAAAGCTCAGTATGATAGCGCATTCCTGTAATTCTAGCTACTCTAGAGGTGAAGTTAGGGGAACTGAGGTCTGAGGATGGCCCTAGACACAAGTGTAAGACCCTACCTGAAAAACAAACTACTAAAAGCAAATATATTGGTGGAGCAAGGCTCAAATGCTGAAGCACTTGCCTACCAATTGTGAGGCCTTGAATTCAAACCCAAGTGCTGCCCAAAAAACTAATTCATCCAAAAACAAGACAATAAGTGAACAAAGCTTTTCAATAGTTATTTCTAACAGAAAAATAAATTAACAATCAACAAAAATGCAAATAAATACGTTTTAGCAATATTTGATACACTGATTAACTTTATGATTTTTTTTTGTTTTTTGGAGGGGGTGCTGTGGATCAAACCAGAGTCCAAGTGTATTAAGTTCATAATTTTTAAGGTAATACAGAAATGCTGAAAAATGTTTATGTTAAGTGAAAATAGGTTTTTAAATAATATATAATGCAATTGCTGTAATATGAAAATATGCTTTCAAGAGTATGGAAATGTGTAAAAATAACATGCATTACTTTAGCATAGGGTTATTATGAATGAGTTTTCATTTTAAAACTTCCATTTAATGTCATCATTAGATTCTTTTTCATTAAAAATTTTTAGGAGCTTTGACAAAGAAATCTATCATAAAATGGGTAAAGTGGTATTTGCAAATTAGCTTCTGAATATTCAAGATACATGTTTTAAGTAGAAAAAAATCTATTAACCTAATGTCTTGCTTATTACGCACCACTTTGGAACAAGATTTTGTTTTTGAAATTAGGTAAGAAAAACTTTCCTACTTTTCATAAGACTATCCATAAAATGTAATATATACAATTTTTCCTTTTTATTTAAAAAGTAAAAGTGATTTGCAAACAAAGCATGTTAAGTGTGGTAAGCCAAGCTCAGAGTGACAAACAGCACATGTTTTTTCTCATATGCAGAAGCTAGATCTAAAATATACTGGGACATGATAAATTATATAGTAGAGGGACTATAGGCATTCACACATAGTAAGACTAAAAGATGATATTCTTGGAAGAACACAAAGGTACAATGACTGTGCCTGTAATCCTAGCTACTCAGGAGGCTAAGATCTGAGGATCACAGTTCAAAGCCAGCCTGCGCAGGAAAGTCCATGAGACTCTTCAAATTAACCACCAGAAAACCGGAAGTGGCACTGTGGCTCAAAATGGAAGAGCATTAGCCTTGAGCAAAAAGACCTCAGGGATAGCGCCCAGGCCCTGAATTCGAGTACCACTACCAACCCCCTTAACCCCCCCAAAAAAAACAAAACACAAAAAACAAAAACAAAAGTGCTTTGAACATGAGATGTTATCAATATCAATATCTTAATTCAAATTATTTTGTCCCCCAAAGTCTTTGTGTTAAGAGTGCTTTTAATGATTGCCATCTGTTCACATTCACACAACTCATGCACGCACAGCTTACAGGCCCCAAACAACCAGTACCTAGAAAGATTATGAAGAAGACAATATTGTCCAACACTATATCAATCCAGATGACATCTGGAAAGCAGGCCTTAGAGCAATAAAATAAGAAACAGACCCTCTGTGGCAGACATACTCTGCGGCTGGAAGAGCTACGCTAATGCTCGAGCTGTAAAAATAGTTGTTAAGAAGCTATTACCACCAGCCAGAATTACAAGGCTGAGGTGGTTGTTCATCTATCTGAAGGAAGAGAAAAACATATGACAGCAGCTGGGCTCAAAAATAAATGCTACATTTACCTTGTTAATTTCAAACTGGCTCACTGGGACACTGCCATTTAGTACATTTTCTCCAATTTCTATTAACCTCTTCTGAATGTTTTCCACTATAGTATCCCGACTTTGATCTGAAAGAATCTGGCCAATCACAAAGCTGCAAAGATAAAGAAAAAGAAAAAAACTGATTTTCCATATCATACTTTATATAGTAAAGAAAAGGCAGACAGACGCCATTTAGATTAATAGTTACGTGGACAAGAGCTATAGCTCATCCCAAGAGCTAATATGAGGCTAAATATCCCAAAGGCTGTGGCTCTGAGTTTCTAAAGTTACTTTTATGAAAAATATAATTGTATTGTTGCTATTATTGAGGTATTATAGAGATAAGACAAGCAATGAGTACATTTCTTTTTCAACAATGTCACCCCTTCCTGTGCTTTCCCTCAGTTTTGCCTCCCATCTCAGCCCACAAGTTGCATAGTACATTCTCCACAGTGTCTACTGTCTATGAGCTTTTCAATACTAACTTCATGAAAAATTTACCGAGCTTGGAATGCCAAGTTTGTTCTTAGACATATAAGCCATTCATGTATATGGCAGCTAGAGCTTTATGCAAAATATGGGGGGAAAGTGTCCTAACGTATTTTATATAATGATAAAATACACAAGTAATTATATTTTACCTTTAGAAGACAAATATTTCACTGTAATCATAAAATGTGCTGTCTCTGATATTATTGAGATATTAACGTATAATCTCCATATAAGATACCCATTTGCTAAATGAGTATAAATACAAAGCTCTTTATGTAAATAATCTTTTTAAATGCAAGATTTCAAACTTTTCTTTTTCTCAGCTTCATTATAAATTTTTCAGTGTTCTCTACCCTTATGCTATCTCTCAAAAACTTCGTATTATTTTAACAAGCCCAAAGGAAAAAGAAAAAAAAAGTAAATAAGCCAATATTTTTCCATTTCTGAGGAAATGCAGAGCTAGAATTTGACAGCTGCATTATAATTTGTCAGAAAAAGAACCCTGACAAAAACATTTGTATAGCTTTAATTACTAATACATTTCTAACTCAGAGAAATTTACTTCTATTATGATGCATCTTTTCTTAGAAAACACAAAGCTGAAGAGAACACTAATCGACAGTAGTTTCATCTTTGGGTACATTTGGGGGCAATGAAGCATTTTAAACTACTTTTCATAAAAAGCAAAGAATGACCTATACTCAGATGATCAACTTTGCCTAATCAAGAGTAGTTTTGCAGACGCAACAATTGCTAAATCTCCCAACTTTGAAGCAAAAGGGAGATTGAAAAATAAGTTTGAAAATGCCGATATTTAGCAAAATTAAAATCCATTTAAATCTAGCTTTAAAGGAAAAAAGTACTTCTATATTCCGAATTGAACCAGTTCACAAAATAGATATAGATGAAAAATGGTATATGAAGTAATTATTTACTTTTAAAATGAGTGCTTTATATAGTGTGGCCTTAAAAAAAAAGTTTTTACTACCCAGGCATCAGTGGCTCACACTTGTCATTCTATATACTCAGGAGGCTGAGATTCAGGATCATGGTTTGCAGCCATCCTAGGCAGTAAAGTCTATGAGGCTCTTATCTCCACTAAACTATAAAAAAAGCTGAAAGTAGAGCTGTGGTTCAAGTGGTAGAGAGCTAGCCTTGAGCACAAAAGAACAGGGGCAGCACTAAGGCCAAGAATTCAAGCCTCATGACTGGCAATAAAATAAAGTAAAATAAAATAAAGTTTTTTAACTATCCATAATCTTTAGTCTCAGCTACAAAGGTAGAGATGAGTCAAGACATTTATTATTTCTAAGGCACAAAGAGAATTTGAGAACTACCTCTTAAATTAGTTTGATATGCTGGGAACAAAGTCTCCCTCCACAGCCCATTTTAAATCCCAGATATTTAAAAGCACAAAATGGCAAAATCTTAACAATCATGTTCCCAAATAGGCTCTAGGAAGATCAAAGAGCATGAAAAACAGTACTAAATAGAAAAATTGGAGCCAAGAAAAAGAAAAATTAGCTGGGAGCTGGTGGCTCTGGCCTGTAAGCCTAACTATGCAAGGAGATGAGATCTGAGGATCATGGTTTGAAGTCAGCTAAAGCAGGAAAACCCGTGAGACCCTTATCTCCAATTAACTACCAAAAATGCCATAAGCAAAGCTGTAGTTCAAATGGTAGCCTTCAGCACACAGTCCCTGAGTTCAAGCCCTAGGACCAGCACAGAGGGGAGGGGAGGGGAGGGGGAAAATTAAAGCAAACAAACATCAATAAAGCCAATTCTGTAATGATTCAAGTGTAAAGGCTTTCCTTTGCTATAAGTTAAAAATCATGATACATCTTTCAGGAAGTATTATGATCAAATTTGGCTAAACATCAAGGTCCACACCAAATGAAAACTGTTGCTCTGCAATCGTAACAACAAAAAAATAAGTCATATCTTTACATTTGGTAGACTCGGGCATTCTCACTTGACTTTCCTTTAATCATTTGAATTGTTAAAGTCCAAATTACTAAAATAAAACTGAGAGCTAGACTTACCTTCCAGTGTCTTTAGCAAGATCACACCAATCTCTTCTAACTATATCTAATCCTTTCAGCTCCTGTTTGGTAATATAATTCCCATCTGATGTTGGCTCCACAACCAGAGCAGCATATTTCTTTTTCTTCAGCAGTAGCAGAGACTTGAAAATACCATCAATGTCTAATTCAAGTAGTTTGTACAACTTATTTACTTCACTTTTTACCTGTAAAAAGATTAAAGTTTAAGTATCAAAGTTAGTATCTCAACCAACTAACAGGGGAAGGTGAACATGGAAATTTCCAAGTGTTAGCCTCAACAAAACAAAGTCATATAAAATTAGAACATATTTATTCAACTTCCATGTAACATGTTATGGAGGGTACAATGTAAAGACATTGAAAAACACAGGAACAAATACAGAGTTTTTAAAAATTAAAGATCTTAGCTTTTAGAAGGATGAGACAGGAGGATAACAAGTTCAAGGCTACTATGGGCTACACAGCAAGTTCCAAGCCAGCCTGGGCTACATAGTAAGACAGTGCCTCAAATAATAAATGAATAAATAAATGATATAAAAATATAAAGAGATAATAACAGCACTCCACTCAGAGGATAAGACTGACTGAATCAACCCCAGGAAATTATGTAATAATTATGGAACATGGATGAGCATATTTTTTTTAATCTAAAGACAATACAGATAAATGCATGATGGTCCCATGCTGTTAATCCCAGCATTTGGAAGGCTGATATAGGAGAATCAAGAGTTTAAGGCCAGACTAAATTACATACTGAGACTCGTTTCCAAACAACAAAGAGTTAATAATTGCTTTAAATTATTAAATTAGATGGCAATTATACTGTCCAACAAGTAGATATTTGGACAGAAATAAGTAATACTTTATGCTAAAATAATGTCTAAGATGTCCCTTAGTACTTTCATATAGGTTACATAATGAGCAAATCAATAAGTAGTCTCTTGACAGGTTCAAGGCAGAAACCATCACTTCTAGGGAAAAGGTAAAGCTTCAGATAACCCAGTAGAAGAACATATTCCAGGCCTACTTTCAAGTTGAAGAATACAGTTCAAATTCCACTTTCCAGGATGGCAAGATAGGAACCTGGTAGTTTGTAAGATAATATTGTCATGTTTTGTTTGTAAGGACAGTATCTTAACGTTAAGCAATTGTTCAAGAAACACTTGCCAATTGAGAACTGCTACATAATGACTACAAATACTCCCCAAAGCCTCCTTGCCCTTCAGATACGTTTTAAGTTCTCCTATATAATTATAGGTAGGTACAAGTGTGTATGTCTATGTGTGTATGTCAATAGGAATTTTTCTTTATGTACACAATATATGTATAAACTATTAGACATATTTCATTGTGAATGTCAATGTAGTAAATACTTATATGACCACATCTTAAACTTAGATTGTAAACGTATAATATTGCTTTCAAATGAAAATTATTATCTATCAGTTAAGAAAACCATCACCTTTGAATTTAAACCTCATCACAAGGAGTAGGGTAAAAAAAAAAAATACAAAAACGGAAGTGGTGCTGTGGCTCAAATGGTAGAGCGCTCACATTGAGCTAAAGAACTGAGGGACAGTGCCCACGCGCAGAGTTCAAGCCCCATGACCAACAAAAAACAAAACAAAACAAAACCCACAAAGAATTCAATGGTAACAAGTTTATTATTTTCAGAGGCAGCATACACATACACATAAATTTATTGTATTCCATGTTAAAAACAGAATTTTTAAAAAGGTAAACCAATTTCAAATGACCTTACCTTGTTTCCCAATTTAAATACTTCTTCTAGATTAGTGCTATTGGTGTTTATCATAATTGAATCTGTATCGCCATAAATAACTTCAAGATTCATCTAGTGAAAAACCGAAATTATAAAAATTAACAACAAAAACAAATTGACCATTATAAACAATGAAGATACAAATTTTTCATCTTACAGAAATTACAGGGTCCCCTGACTCTTTAAAAGTTTATGGTAATTACTATCTGTATGAACAGAGTATACAACTGAAGATTAAGCCCTCAGAAACTAGAAAGGCAAGTACCACACCATTAAAAGAATCTTGCATTTTCAAAAAATACAGTTGAATGGAAAAACACTGAGTCAAGTTTTAACTGAGGCAAAACACAGAATTTAATGGAAAAGAGAGTAAGAGGGTAGGAAACTGACTCTGTTTTTATCCACTGTACCACATGCTTAGTGGTCATGGCAACTTAAGGAGCAGAAATAAATGGATTTCAAAATTTTAGGGGCACAAATCCATATTAAATTCTCAACAGTTTCAAACAGTATTTAGTAGAATATTAAGAGTGCCAAAAGAATCAATCATAACAAACAACACTGGAGCACATACAGTAGAAAGCCATGAAAATAAACTCTAATTAGCACTGTTACTAATTTGCCTGAAACTCTCATATATTGGCTTCAAGCAGGGGCTAGATCATATCAGTGTTGCTACAAGAAAAAAGCTGTAATCCATTAGAAGGATTATGAGTGTAAACTAGGCATCCTAAGAAGCAATTGCTAGTATGTTTGGGTTATGATTTTCCTTGAATACAGCACATCACCAGATATGATATTTAAGGGGAGGTAGATAATGAAAATGCTCAGCATTACCTTCTGCACCATCTCTTTTGTATGCATCAAGATCTAAATGAAACAAAAGTTAAGATTAACAACACATTACACAATTGCAGAGACAGAGAACAAAAAGGCAACTCCCAGTGATCTGCCTCAAAATAACATCATCTAAAAAAGTTCACCTCATGCTAATTCTTAACATGGGTACCCAAAGAGGTTATAACTATATATTTCTCTATAACAAATATACATAATAAAATATTCCTTCAAAATTTGGAAAAGGCAAAAATCTTATTCCCATACTAATATTTGAATAGAACAGAGTGACTAAAAAAAGCTTTACAGAGCATTGCTAATCTGGCAGTTCCTACTCATAGTATTCAGGATCTTAAAAGGTAATGAACAAAAAATATTCACTAGACTTAAAGTTCTCTAAATTCCTTGAAGGCAGAGAATAGAACCCTACTATATTACTTGGAGCTAACACAGTGTGCCCAGTAAAAAGGGGAGTAGCCAGTGATCTGGGCACCAGCAGCTCACACCTGTAATCCCAGCTACTCGGGAAGCTAAAATCTGAAGGGCTCAGTTTGAAGCCAGCCCAGGCAGGCAAGTCAGTAAGACTCTTATCTCCAATTAGCCAGCAAAAAGCTTGAAGTGAAGTTGTGGCTCAAGTGATACAGTGCCAGCCTTCAGCAAAAAAGGGACAATATCCAGGACCTAAGTTGAAGGTAGGGAGGGAGGGAGGAGAAGGGAGGGAGGGAGGGGAAGAGAGGGGAGGGGAAAAATGAAAACCAACGTAGTCATTGCTGATGGGCTTATATCTCCACACACATAAGGCTAAAACTAGAGAAATGTAAATCATAACGAGCATAAGATAAAATGAACAGAATTTTAATATGGAACCAGGCATGGTGGCTCAGGTCTGCAATCCCAGCTGTTTGGCAAGCAGAGATAGGAGGATCACAGTTTGAGGTCAGCCCAGACAAAAAGTTAGTGAGACAGCATTTCAAAGAACAAGCTGGGCATGGGGATACATACCTATAATTGATTTTTTGGATGCAAAAAACATTTCTCCTCATAATGGCAAAACAGGATACCAGGCACTCTAGGCCCAAGGCAGGGCCTTAGACTCCATGCTATTGCCTCACTACTATCACCTGTGTTTCAGGGCATTATTTTAAACCAGAAAGCTGCCTTTTCAGTGTGCCACATAAAGCTTCACTCAATTTGTTTTTCTCATATCTTCTCAACTAAGCTCAAATGATATCATTTCTGCTTTCTTGTCCTCTATAGTAAAGAGCTCTGTAAATCTTGTCTTTGGATTATCTTTTACATCTATGTAGTCTCTCTTTTGTTTCTCTCTTCCCCTCCCTCCCTCCTTCCCTCCCATCCTCAACTAGAGTTTGAACTCAGGTCATCACACTTGTTAGGCAAGCACTCTACTGCATGTACAATGTCGCTAGCCCTTTTTGCACTGGTTATTTTTGAGATCATGTCTTGCTTTCTACTCAGTCATGTGCTCAGCCTGCAATCCACCTATTTTATGCTTCCTGTCATAGCTGGGCGCCACAGTTCTCTCCATAGAGATGAAGTGTCATGGACTTTTCTGCCCAGGCTTGCCTAGAACCACATTCGCAGCGTCAGCTTTCCAGTATCAGAGTCCCAGTATCAGCTTGGGATGACAAGTATGCACCACTGTGCTCTTTTTACTATTTTGCATTTTTATTGCCTACTTCCCATTCTAACTATCTCCCAATTTTATTGATTTTCAATAGAGTAAGAAGCCTCTTCCCTACCTGGGGTTGGGGGTAAGGGGGAGGCATAATCTGACTGAGCTAACTATCCACTGATTTTAAGATGATTCTCATGTTGTAAGCTAAACTAAGGACCACTGGTCTATAGTAATCATGGTAATTCCATTCTGGAAATAGTGATCAAGTTGGGTATTTGATCAATCAACTGTAGGAGAATTCATCTATAAAAACTTCTATGTAAGGTTTTCTTTCCTAATAAGGAGTGAGAAGTAGCTGGGCGCCGGTGGCTCACACCTGTAATTCTAGCTACTCAGGAGTCTGAGATCTGAGAATCGGGGTTCAAAGCCAGCCCAGGCAGGAAAGTCCGTGAGACTCTTACTTCCAATAAACCACCAGAAACCCAGAAGTGGCACTGTGGCTCAAGTGGTAGAGCACTAGCCTTGAGCTGAAGAGCTGAGGGACAGTACCCAGGCCCAGAGTTCAAGCC
>NW_012267310.1:4743648-4767177 GCF_000151885.1 Dipodomys ordii | reverse complement strand
AGGAGGAAAGTGGGCAAGATAAATCTCGTCTTCAACAAATGTGGTGTGTACTCATCTTTCCATGCCTTAGCTTATATAGTGTCCCCTACCAGAAGTTCTTCCAAAGTGTTCTATGACTGCGTTTTGGCTCTCTATAAGCCCAAAGTGATCTTCCTTTTCTGTCTTGTGTTTATTCTGTTCTTCCAGCGACTGAATGGTGGTTTATGTTATTAGTGGTTATTCCCTTCCTCAACTAGAACACAAGGTTCTGATGGTCAAATAGCTTGTCTATGCCTCACTACTGACTTCATCTATCACAGGCCCTCAAAAAGCTTTGTGCCAGTTGACTGATACGTTCCATACGAACTAGAAACTAAAGTTTAACTTAAGAAAAACATTCACTCTCCTCCACTATGTATCTTCATTTGCTAACATTTAAATGGTAAGGAAATATATTCTGGGAGAATACCTGACAGTTCCTTTGGGAAAAGGGCGGAAATGAGATCAACACAAGTCAAGTTCATCATAGTGAGGACAGAACTAGTTACCAAGAGTTCTCACCACCCTCTTCCCCTTCTACCTTATAAGGCTTAGCACTCATCCCAGTGGACAGCTCCATAAGGTAAATGTATCTCAGGAGCAACTTATCATCTTTTCACTATAGATTCAGTAACCAATTTCTTCAACTCTCATCTTTTTCTCACAACGTACACCAAACCTACTATGCCATTCCTGAGTGTACCTTCAATGTGAATTGCCATTCTTCAACTTTCAGACCCATAATCCACCTCCACTATAGTCTACCTGCAAATTACTACCAGTCCCACGCACAATCTGAGGGCTGCTACCAAAACAATTTTCCCTTTGTTGGCAGAGTAACCTTCAGGAAGATGCTATTTACAGAAACAACAAACTTTAAGATTGGATTGCAAGAGCAAGTTTTTTGTCAGCCATGGGACTTTAACTCAGGGCCTGGGCATTGTACCTGAGTTTTTTGTTGTTGTTGTTTTTGGGTTTTTTGCTCAAGGCTAGCACTCTGCCACTTTGAACCACAGCATAACTTCTGGTTTTCTGGTGGTTAGACTTTCCTGCCTGGTCTGGTTTGTAACTCCGATCCTTAGATCTCAGCCTCCTGAGTAGCTGGATTACAGACATGAGCCACCGCACCGGTGCCTGGCTACAAGTGCAATTTCTACTGAACACTTATTTTCGTAATGATTGCAAGCCCACACACAAAGAGCTGTCTTATTATTTGCTGATGACTATTTAACAGTCCATTATAAGAAATGATCATAATTTAGTGTTTTATTAATGAACATATAGGCTGTCACTAATCTTTACCATTAGTCATACTTGAATAATTAACTCTAATACACAAGTAATATACAAATCTGCCAGTAAAAAAATCCTACTAGTGGACTTATAAGGTCAAAAATTTTATTTTAAATATTTTTATAAATATAGCTCAGTTTCTCTTCACCAGGGTTTTATTGATTTTTGTGGGTAGATTTATGAGACAATCCATAAAGAGGCAGGGGTCTGTCCTTTCATGCTTTTCTACCAAACAGTTCTAGATAGTGGGTACCACAGCCCTCACTTCAATCTAATGCTTATTCAAGTGCTAATGAGCAGGATTGCCCAAAGCTGACTCAGGCCCAGCCCTCAAATCAGACTGCTCACTGCTACTGGACACTCAACTGGATTACCAAAATTCTGAGGATCTAGCAGAAAGCCTAGTACAATAATATATATTTGTAGAATGCTGACTGAAAGGGTAGGCAGTGTCCTAAGTCACATTTGAGAGATGAGGAAAATTAGACTCTAAATTTTTGCCCAACGTAACAAGAGCCTAGTGAAGGCTTGACTTTATATTTCATTTTCTTTTCATTATGTCCCAACCCAGATGCTATCAAAAACTTTTGCATTAGAGATATATTCTCATTGAAGACATGCATTTTTTAAATAGCCACAAGTACCCAGAAAGATCTACTGGACACAAGGTATAATGATTACAAGATGATCATTTTTAAGTTCCCTTCAAAGTGACAAGCCTAATATTAAAGCTACCCATTCTGACAGAAAATCATTTTATAAGTGCCAACGGCTAGAAAACAGGGCTATAAAGGCTTACTAAATTCATTAATAAGGCAGTCTGCAGTTATCTGATTTCACAGCAACACCTGCATATTTATCTACTCATTACCAATTGGATGATGGAATTTTTTCAAGCACATTTCAAAAATCTGCCAACTTCAAGTGTAAAAAAATAAACTTTGTGGTTAATTTTTCCCTTAACAAAGTACAGCTGTTGAGAATAATTGTTCAAGATCTTACCCTGTAATGTCAACTGCAGCAGAACAAAGAGTATTTAATTAGCAAATCTATCCAGTAATTCAACACCTATTATATAAAATGCCTTCATGATTTTATTCAGGATAATTTGCTAAGAGGGTTATTACTGACATTCAGATGGAATTTAAAATTCCTACGCAAGTCGAGTCATAATAGCAGTAATGATCTCCCCAATCAGGAGATTCGGTGTCACACAAGGCTCTCTTGCAATGCAGCAGCCGATTTCCTGACTTCTTAATTCCTGGGCTCAGCTCAGTGAGAGCCCTTCATGCCGATATTTCAGTCAGCAATACATCTTTAATGGGACTCTATTAAAATAACTAGAACAAAAATGACTTTTTTTTTTGGTTAAAAAGAATGACAGCACTGCCATCATATCAATCATTGCAAGCTTTGCAGAACAGTGCCGCTAGAAAAAAAAGAGGAGGGGGAAACAGGAAAGGGGGTGGGGGTGGGGAGAACAATAATTAAAATAATATGAAAAGATATTTTAACCCCAATAGGAGCCTCTGAAGGCTAGGGAATGGTGGTGGAAACCCAAAAACAAATTAAAATGCGTAGAAACCTGTTTTATAAAGAAAATTATCTGTTTAAAAATATACCCACAATATAATGTTTACCAAGCAGAAAGTGTGTATTTGCTATATCAAGGGTAAGTAAGAACAATAGCAAGCTAAGAGATGTGAATTTACAGGTTCTGCTAACACATCCAGGACAACATCAGGGTCATAATATTTTATTGAAAAAGAATACTTTGTCTAGCAATGCATTCAAAGACTATGGAAAGTTTTTAGATGCTGTCACAAACTAATATAGTGTTTTATTAATACTAAATAAGAAAGAAAAAAACATCAGCTCACCAGAGTAAAAAAAAAAAAAAAAAGTAAAGTTGCAAGGTCCTACTCTCAATGTGTATATCTACTGTACCCAGTAATAACTTACAAACAAGAAACCCACGTTGGTATCTGATTCGGATATTAAACACAATGGAATTCCTACAAGAAAATGTTGAATAAGGTCAAATTCTAAACAAATAATGCATAAAGAGAATTATTGAAATCCCAATGGCTTTAGGATTCTTCCATTACTGGTAACATAAAATTAGAAATAAACTGGGATTCTTAAAAAATACATTAGCATAAGAGGGATAGGAAAGTGAAAAGATTTGAAGGATAGGGAAAAATAGATGGAATATAAATATTATGACATTTGATAATCTGACCAATATCTAAGCATTCCCTAATCCAACTTTTAGCAACTAGGAATAGTGTTACTCAGTTCTCATACCTGGTAAACATTTATGCCTCCTTCCTATTTTCCTATTCATTTTTATTCTTAACTCTTACATGTGTCTTCTCTATAAGAAGCTCAAGAAAATAAGAGCTGTGGATTTAATAAGCACTCTATTTCCTGTCACCAATAATTAACACTTTTTTGGTATTGGGTCACTTACTACCTTTCTTTTGGTCAGTCGTGAGGCTTGAACTCTAAGCCTGGGCGCTTTCCCTCAGCTCTTCAGCTCAAGGCTAGTGCTCTACACTTTAAGCAACAGTGCCACTTCCGGTTTTCTGGTGATTAATTGGAGATAAGCCAGCCCAGGCTGGCTTTCAATTGCAATCCTCAGATCTCAGCCTCTTGAGTAGCTAGGATTAGAGGTGTGAGCCACCAGCACCCTGCATCAGTGGGGTTTTTTTGTTCGTTTTTTTCCCCCAAAAAATGTACTCCTTGGTGGCTCACACTGAAATCCTAGCTACTCAGGAGGCTGAGATCTGAGGATTACAGTTAGAAGTCAGCCTGGGCAGGAAAGTCAGTGAGACCCTTTATCTCGAATTAACCACCAGAAAACTGGAAGTGGTGCTGTGGCTCAAAGAAACTAGCCTTGAGCAAAAAAGCTCAGAGACAACATCCAGGCTTTGAGTTCAAGCCCCATACCAACCCCCCAAAGAAGTACTCCTTGAAATGAAATTGAAGCTCCCTTAGCTTGACCCTGAGATTCCTGATCTTGTTGAGGCTCAGCTTATCTTCCCATGCTTCCCACATACATCATTCAGTATGCTTTACTCATACTGTAGCTGGTATGGTAAACATGCCATGTTCTTCTGTGCTTTTCACAAGCTGTTTCTACAGAGCATTAAAACCATAGGTCAGGAAGGTAGGCTAGGTTAATTTTATGTGTCACCTTGGCTAGACCATGGCACCCTTATATTTGGTCAAACACAAGGAATAATACTCCCACTGTGAAAGTAGTTTTAAAATGAGTTTAACATTTATATCAACTGATTTTTTTTAAGAGATTTTTTTTTCCTGCCTGTCATGGGGCCTGAACTCTGGGCCTGGGTGTTGTCCCTGAGCTCTTCAGCTCAAGACTAGCGCTCTTGTGGCCACAGCGCCACTTCGGCTTTTTCTCGTTATGTGGTGCTAAGGAATTGAACCGAGGGCCTCATGCATACAAGGCAAGCACTCTACCACTGAGCCACCTTTCCAGCCTTATCAACTGATTTTGAATAAAGCACATTATCAACTCATCTAATGAGGAAGAACCTTGTGGGGGAGGGGAAAGACTTCCTTGGAGGACGAAGGAATTCTGCTGCAGACTGCCTTTCAGCATGAACTGCAACATCAACTCTTCCCTAGTCTCCAGCCTGCTCACCAGCCCACCCCACATCACCTTACAAATTCTGGACCTGTCAGCCCCTACAACCAAACAGCCAATCCTTCATATCTCTCCCTGCCCTGGACCTACCTGTCTCTGTATCTCTCATAGTTTAAAAAAAAGAAGATAATACTTCTACTTAATATTTATGTACTGTATAAGGAACTTCACAGAGTCTGAAAAACCTTCTGTAGCCTGGCCAATTCAATATTAATAGATCTGCTAGGCCTATGTGCCCACCAACATACCATCTAGTTACAAAGGTAAGATTAATAAACTGAATAGATTATAGACAGAGATCATTTCATAGTACTTCAACTTAGCACAATGCCTCTCGCACATCATAGTAATTCAATAAATACTTCTCTCCTAAGATATACTGAGGAAAACCCTCTGTGGTCCCGCTTGAAAAAACACAAAGCTATTATCAATCAAAAAGTTCATCTCCACAAGAACCCAAAGTTGGTTACAAAAAAGCAGCAATTAAACCCACACAAAGTACACATTTAAATGGTAGCTCTTTCCACAAAAGAAATGAGGGTGAATCAGTTTTAATCCCACCTTCAAACACAATGCATATGACATAAACAAATATTACTCAAGAGAAATGAATTTCTATTCCAGTGACAAAGGTCCATTAATTATAAACTTCACTGAAAGCGTACCTCTCCTATACAACTCGTTTCCAGGTAGACTGATTTTGTTTTAAATTTTTAATTTGCAACCTAGACCTGCTGGTAGCTCATGTGTAAAGAATATAAAACACTTGAATACACAACACTTTCTGAAAGACTTCTCTTCCCAACAGACACATTTAATGATATTTATAAGTATCTCTCAATTATTGCCCTACAATTTGACAGGGCTCTAATTTTTATCTAAAAACTGAAAATACCAAAAGCTGTGTCTTTGAATATGTGAAATCTTAAAATGGATGTCTCCCTTGGCTTATAATTTCTTATCTCCAATGTGAATTTTTATTTGTCCTATGAATTTCTTGAAACTCATTATATATCCTGACTTTTAAAAAAATATTTCGCCTTTAAAGAAACCTTCCCTACACAACATTCTTATTCTCTATTCCTCTTCCACTCCAGGCTCTACATGTTTCACTTGAATTTATGAGCATTACCAGACTTGGGGTTGTACCCAACACAGGGCCCTAGATAGCTTGTAGAGCTGACTTTAAATCATACTTGAAAACCAAATCTACTCACCAACGCAAGAACTCAAGTACGGCCTTTGTACTCTTAAATTTTAAATTCCCAATAAAAAAAAAAAAAGGAAATAAAGCCCTAAGACACTAAGCCCTAAGAATCCAGAACAGGAGATATCAACCTATGATCAGTCAAGACATCTGAAAAATCTCCTGAAACTGCCGGCAAAGATTTGAAAGTGTGGAACACACACAGGTTTTTAGGAAGATGGTCTACAAATTGCATCAAATTTAAAAGTCTGATTTGCTTAACTATAGCATTGAAGCTGCCTAGATTAGTCCTAGGAGTAGAGCTGTCAAGATTCCTTGGGACTCATAAAATATCCATGAGACACAAACAATCCCACAAAACCTTGGCCCTCACTTCGGATCTGGGCATTTTCAGCCCCTATCGCTGATGTATCTCCCTCACAGAAAAACAAGTATGTATCAAAAGGCTCAAAGATGTGCCTCCCTGAATGATTCGTCCTATAAACTCATCTGAGGGTCTATTTAAGACATGGCCAAACTGTGTCCGTGCTTTAGCGAACATAAGCGTTTAAGCAAGTTTCACACAACCTGATTAAAATTGACTCAAAGTGTCTTACTTTAGTAATCACTTAGACAGAATGAATTTAACATCAGTGGGATCAAGCATGCACCAGTCCTCGGTAGAAATGAAAAGGACTTATAGTAATAGGATTTATAAACCCACCCATTAGGTTAATGGCTAAATGATTTACATGTAACTTTCTCCCCCACCCCGCCTTCTCTCACCCTTTAACTCAGTAAAAACTATGCTTGGCATTTTCCACTGCAGTGCCACACACAAAGGAAATAGCCTTTCTATTTTGGGACATTCTAATTTCTAATAATGGCTTGGGTGGCTACCATTAACTCTTTCAAAGCACAAATAATTGACTAATAAAATTAAGTATTCTATAAGGCCTGAAAGTGCTTAATTGATCATAATTATCTATTTGAGAAGGAAGCATCAGGCTGGCTATGCTCAGATAATGAAGTTGGGCAATTCTGAAGCATTGCAATCAAGATAATACAGCTAAAAAGGACATTAACATTTTCTAGAATCTGCAACATTTTCTTTATAACTGGGGTCATGGGAAAATCTGACTAGGAAACTTTGAGCTCTCAACTCCTGCAAATGGCAGATCAAACAGGGTGTGAACTTGTCACTACTAAGCACACGGCATGAAGCTCAATCCTGCAGGAGCACATAGCTGGGGTCTGGAGAGCCTGAGGTTGAAGAGTGAGCAATGTATTGCTGTCACCATTTTTGATTTTTCGCTATCTTTGTACAATCAGTGTGTAACAAGTCAGTCACTAGAAAGCCCTTCATTACTTTCTACTTCCAAAAAGATGACAGGAAGGATTGGAGACTGAACCTAGGGCCTTGTGGATGGTAGGCCAGAACACTATACCCAAGCTACAGCCCAAACCAAGAGAGAACTTCAAAAGCCTACTACCTAAGAGGGTAACCCCTTTGCTCAGAACTAGAGCTATATACTAAGTTCTGTTCTGCCATGATTATACTTTTTATATCTCCTCTTAGAGCAACTCTTCTATTTTTTTACAAAGGGCATTCCTTGCTGCCTCTATTCTATTAAAAGCTTGGAAAAAAAGACTTTATGAGCTACTTATGATAAAATTATACAGGGTCCCACTTCAAAGAGAAATTTTTGAGAAAGATAGTCTAATGTAATTGTGTTCAAATGTCCAGAGAACTGTATTCCACAGGCATGTGTTTAGGAATGCCTCCAGAATAACTATATTTAAGAAGAAAATAAGTCCTTCCTGTACTATTATCTTCTGTATTTTCTTCTGGAATCCAGAGAAAGCTTAAAGGCGATAGATTAGCTTAATAAAAGTCATTTAGGAGAGAGGTTTAAAATAAGGAGAGCAATATGAAAGTTATACAAGAATTAGCTATTCATTGCTTGAAAACAATGCCCTTCAGGGGCTGGGATTGTGGCTCAGTGGTAGAGTGCTGCCTTGCATGCATGAGGGGCTGGGTTCCATTCTTCAGCACCACATAAGCAGAAAAAGCCAGAAGTGGCGCTGTGGCTCAAGTGGTAGAGTGCTAACCTTGAGCTGAAGAGCTGAGGGACAATGCTCAGGCCCAGAGTTCAGGCTCCATGACCAACAACAACAACAAAAATGTCCTTCACAAGCCAGGTGCCAGTGGCTCACCCTTGTAATCCTAGCTACTCAGAAGGATGAGATCTGAGGATGGTGGTTCAATGCCAGCCCAGGCCAGAAAGGTCTGTAACTCTTATCTCTACTACCACTAAAGTACCAAAAACAAACAAAGAAACAAGAAAAACAAAACTGGAAGTGGAGCTGTGGCCCAAAGAGGTAGAAAATTGGCCTTGAGCAAAAGAAATTCAGGGACAGTTCAAGCCCCAGGACCAGAACCAAAAAAAAAAAAGGTCCTCCATTTACATTCAATAAATCTCAAGAATTTGACATGAATTGTACGGAGTGCTATATCCTTTTTTGTTTGCTCATTTAGAACCTTATTCATGTACCAATAAATATTTACTAGACAGTTTTTATGGCAAGCTGGTAGGAAACGCAATGATGAATGACTTGGATGCAATCCCTTATCTATTGAGGAGGTGTGTGTGTGTGTGTGTCTGTGTGTGTCTGTGTGTGTGTGTGTGCAATCCCTTATCTATTGAGGAGGTGTGTGTGTGTGTGTGTGTGTGTGTGTGTTTGTGTGTATAGTAGTGGTTTGAGAAAAGTTCACAAGGGTAGACTGTATATAAAAGGAAGCCACAGACCTGTTGCAACAATGAGAAGTACAAGTTAACATGTCCAAAACGAGCTTTACAACGTCGGTGCGGGGAGGAGGGGGGAGGAGGGGTGGGGAAGGAGAAGGATTGGGATTGGGGGAGAGGGGGGGAGGCTGGGAAGGGATGTGAAGGGTAAACAAAGGAGGAGGATGCAATGCTTGGTAAGAAATGTATGCATTATCCTGCCCATGCAATTGTAACCCCTCTGTACGGTATGTTCACAAATAAAATAAAATTAAAAAAAAAAAAGGAAGCCACAGAAGCAAAAGAAACAGGGGGCAGTGTGAGGACCCAAGGGATACTGGGAATGGTGAGTAAAGAAAATTAAGATTTAAATAATAAAGTTTTTGTTTTTTAAAAAAAAGCTCTAGGGAAAGAAAATAAAAGTATGGCCAGGCACCAGTGAGGAGAGGCCCAACTGTGAAGGACCTTGTAAGCCATATTAAGGTCTTTAAATTGGAGAGTGGCATAGCAGATTGAGAATTTAAAGCTATCTCTGACATCGAAACATGTGAAGAATACTGGTATTGAGAAGAGAGACAGTGACCAGGAAGGTGTACTGAGGTCTGAACACAATAGCAGTGGCACTGGAGATAGAGAAGCATAGGTATTTAGGAAATAGAAGCTACAGGACTTTGTGATTGGCTGGATTTGGGGCAAGAAGAAGACATAAAGGTCAAGAATGACACTCATATTCTTAGCATATATTTTGCCAGTGAATCTAGGAAGGATCGCAGGTTGTGGAGCAGAACCATAAGTTTGAAAGAGGAACAGGATGTTTTGGGCATATGTTAAGGGAAGAATACAAGGAGGCACACAGAAGATGCCATGCTCAGTGAAGGAGACAGTGGGTATTTCAGGTACAAGAAAACCAATGTTTGACCAAAAAAAAAAAAAAATTGAATAAAGCAAAACAATGTCAGCACGTGGATGATAGCAGAACCCTGTGAAATGGATAGCATAGCTCACAGGAGGGGCAGTGGGAGGAAAAGAAGACTAAACACAAACTAGCATCAAAACTAACGGTCCTAGTGACAGGTGGGGCTTCTGATCCCTCATTCCTCCAACAGTACCTTCGCTTCCCTTTCAGCTATCAGGTCTCCATTCTTTCTGTCACAACTGGCAGGTGTCACACAGAGCAGGGGCCACTAGCAAATCTGACGCAGGCTGCCAGTCAGACAGCAAGGCACCACACAGTACTCTTTAATGAGAATGATCCTAACAGGTGGCTAGCACCTAATACAAATAATTGTATTAATCTTCTGAGCAAGGTCAAAAAGGGGGAGCATCTTGCTTTTTTTTTTCTTTTTTGGTTGGTCATAGGGCCTGAACTCTGGGCCTGAGCATTGTCCCTCAGCTCTTCAGCTCAAGGCTAACGCCCTACCACTTGAGCCACAGCACCACTTCCAGCTTTTCTGCTTATGTGGTGCTGAGGAATCGAACCCCGGGCCTCATGCATGCCAAGGCAAGCACTCTACCACTGAGCCACCTTCGCAGCCCATCTTGCCTTTTCTTGAGCCACCTAAACAGCTACCAAATACAGCTCTACAAACAAGCAATAACTTTGCCACTACCCTCTTCCACTGAGGTCAAGCTGATGGGGGATCTACATGAACATTAAACACCCACTAATTTCTATCACAAGAGCTTCCTATAACCCCTATAATCCACACTTTTCCCTGCCTCTCTTTTGCATTGAAGGAGGTGTTCTTTTTTTCTGTCAAGTTTTGTGCCATTTGGTAGCAATTGATTTATACTTATTCAGTAAAAGAAAAGATAGCCAAAGGGATTCCTCTCAGTATCCAAATTATATTTTTCCCACCTTCCAGAGAAACCTAGTTGTAAGTGATTCTATTAACTGCCTTTGCCACTAATTAGATTTTATAATATCAAATGTCTCATTGTTCTCATGGACCTTTAACCTCACAGCAAGTCACTGTTTAGATAGGGCAGACAGGTGTAGCTCAGGAGGTGGGTGGGGAGGGTGAGGGATGGGAGGGGCCTGAGCAATTATCACTGAAAGATTAACATCTGCTGGGTGGTAAGAAACCAGGAGTTAGGTGGCCTCCTGTTAAGAAAAAAAAATTATTCTTCCCCTAGAGACAATCACGTCTGCTCCCTCCCCCTTAAACCTTGTGATTGCAAATAGCATGGCTAGAACGAGCCACACACCACCACTGGCATGTCGGTACCCAGATAAAGAATTCAAGTTGTAGATCAGATTCCTGTCAGCTGCAAAGAGCCAGCATTTCAGCTGCTTCTCATTCTTTATTTTTAAATGGCAGGATGGGTTCAAGGGCATGGTGGCCTGTCACCCAAGAAGAGACTAAAGGTTTAAAAAAGATAAAATCAAAACCCTCGTGGTGTACAAAAATCACATGAGACTGGGAACTGAACAAGTCCATCAGAAAAGTGAAACCCCCATTTCACAAACCAGTTATCGCTGTGTTACTTAGTGACATAGCAAAGGGGAAACTGAATATGGGAACAAAAAGAAATCCCTCTGAATCAACTACAGATCAATTGCTAGTCAATGGGACTGATAGAATAATTTTCCTGCTACTAATTTATAAAATACTTATTTTCAGAACTTTGAGCCAAGACCATTAAAATGTTGAGATGACAAAGACCTACTCAATTAGTCCCCCAAACCAAAGGACATGTAAAATTAAATATTTCAAAAAATTAAGCAGCCTAATTAAAGAGAAGAACTTACAGATGAAGACTACAAACGTGTTGTCTTTTTTTCCCCTCCAACATCACCATCACCACCAGATCATACTTGACTAATTCTTATAAGCAGACCAACTTGGATTTTGATGTATAAAGTGCTTTTGATGATATTTCGTTTTAAACAGATAAACACTTTTTTAAAAAATGCAAGCCGAAGACACCCTTTTGAGGAACCAAGAAAACAGATGTGGAAGCCATTTGTTTAGCTGAAGAGGAATTTTCGCTTTTATAGGAATACAATGATTCATGAAGAGGAAAAAAGTCTGTCATCAAGTTTACTTCAATAGATACTCTTGGGTTTGAGGCAGCTTTCTAAATATGGCCATTGCTTTTCTTCACATCTCAACTCTCCTGAAATATCTCAAAGTACCACTAACAAACATCACTTTTATTGTCTTTGTTCTTTTAAATTTTTTGCTTAGTTAATATATTGTACTGCAAAAAAAAAAAACACAACTCTGGTACTACAGCAATACACACTTGCTTCCATTGCTTAGGTAGCTGGACAAAATACTTATTTAGTGATTTATCAAATATATGCCAACTTGAGAGTATTAACAGTAATAAAGGAAACCGTAACAATAGCTACTGAAATAATAGCTCTTTTCAACCCCAAAGGAGACAGAATAAGAGAATGGTAAATTTTCTAATAACTTCTGTCAAAGAAAAAACATGCCATCCTTTGTTTCAGTTGTAATGAAATGCTAAGAGCTAAACCAGGAAAACAAACAAAAAGGGAGCCAGGCACTAGTGGCTCATGCCTGTAATCCTAGCTCCTCAAGAGGGCTTAGATCTGAGCATCACAGTTCAAAGCCAGCCCAGGCAGAAAATTCTGTGAGACTTTGCCCCAATTAACCAGCAAAAATTCAGGGGTGATAATATGGCTCAAGTGGTAAAGTTTGGGGGGAAAAAAAGCCAAGTTTGAAAAAAAAAAAGAAAAAAAATCCTTGATCTCAAGCCCCAGTACCTACACAAAATAAAAACACATCAACAAAAAGTAACAAAAGGGCATTAGGTTGACCCAAGACAAATACTTCAAAAATTCCTCTCCTTCATTCCCATGACTTTCACCCACTAATGTCCTTTTCATCTATGTCTATCAATTGTTCCCCTCTCAATGAGTCCATTTATAGGTGGCTCAAGTGGTAGAGCGCTTACCTTGAGCTGAAGAGCTCAGGGACAGCACCCAGGCCCAGAATTCAAGCCCCATGACCAACAAAAAAGAAAGAAAGGAAGGAAGAAAGAATGAAGGGAGGAAGGGAACAGGAAGGAAGGAAGGAAGGAAGGAAGGAAGGAAGGAAGGAAGGAAGGAAGGAAGGAAGGAAGGAAGGAAGGAACTGTATCCTGAGGGTGCACAGTGCTTAGCTGCCATGTGCCCTGTCGCTTCAACAGAAGCATAAGCAAAACCAACCAATGTCATTCAGGATTTTGATTTAAAAACAAAACAAAACTCTTAGCCTAGCTAATAAGGATCACAGTTCGAAGCCAGCCAGGGCAGGAAAGTCCATGAAGAGTAGCAAAGTCCATGAGACTTTTCTCTGTAGTTAACCCCCAAAAAGCTGGAAGTGGCTCCACTAGAGTGCTACTCTTGGGCACAAAAGCTTAGGGACAGTGCCCAAGGTGGCCCTGAGTCAAAGAACCAGCATGCACACGCACGCACACACACACACACACACGCACGCACGCACGCACGCACACCTCTTAACATTCTGCCACAATACTAAGTAGCATAATAGACAAAAGAAACAATAATCATTGTTCTGTGATATATCCATCTGCCAATATTCGTTCACTTTACTTTCTAGTTTATATTTCAAAGTTAGACATTTTAACCTATTCTAAATATATCCTTAATTTTGACTATGCTTTTGAAAATTACACATGGTTCCACTATGACTATTGTTCCTTCACTCTAAGAACTTCTAATGATCTACAACAATCTGGATTCATGTGTACTTGAACATTTTTCATGTTGAGTGAATCAATTTCACTCCATTTTCAAGAGTCATGGTCCTCCTCAAAACTTACAGTAAGTTTATACTTGCAAAACAGATCCAGAAATAGTATGGGGAGGTACTTCGCATAATCTTATACCCTTGGCTACCATGAGATTGCCAAAGAAGAGTGACTGGTTTTGCTGGCTTCTATGCCATATATAAACGGTGTTAATCATCCTAAAAGTGGGTAAAAACCATCAGTCACAAGGTGAGAACAGAAAAACTAGATGCACCTTGACAAGCCCAATATTATCATTACAAAGAAAGATTGGGCTGGGAAGGTGGCTCAGTGGTAGAGCGCTTGCCTTGCATGCATGAGGCCCTGGGTTCGATTCCTCAGCACCACAAAAGCAGAAAAGCCGGAAGTGGTGCTGTGGCTCAAGGGGTAGTGCTGAAGAGCTGAAGAGCTGAGGGGCAATGCCCGGGCCCAGAGTTCAGGCCCCATGACCATCAAAAGAAAAATAACAAAGATCACCTGAAGTTTAGATCAGTAAAGCCTAAAGGTTAGCTAGTATATCAACAGTCTATAAGCAATTTTACCCATCCTAACTGTTAGCATTTGTTTATGCAAAACCTTGAGCTTCTACTCTGCACGAAGTACCATGCCAGGTGCTGGGATGAGGCAAAGGGAATGACATGATCTGACATTGAAACAATCAATCAGCAGGTGCATGTGAATGGGCTGTGGGAAGTGAGGAGCAGGAGCAGTCGTTCAGGAGAGATGCTCCAAGTATGGGACAAGGTGGTAGCAGCAAAGCTGGGTGGAGAGCAGTGAGGCTATGATAAAGATTTAGATGGAGGAAGTGAGGGCAAGAAAGAAAAATGGAAAACAAAGCCCTGATTTTGGCTTAAGCAACAGGTTAAGAGGTGGTATCTCTTAAGTCCAATGAAATAACGAAAGGATGCTTGTGAATCTAGTAATGAGATAGCTGATTAAGACAAGTTAGTTATAAAGCTAGACTACTGGCTTCTTGTACTAATGCAGGCGAGTATTAATGGTGGGCATGTGAGACTTACCTGACCATGACTCTTGCTCCAGCAAATAAATAGTACTATAGTTCTCAACAGCTCCAGCTCCCATACCAGTATTTCCAATTCCAACAGTCCTTTATTTCTAAATTCTATGCCTAACTCACTTGACTACAACCAACAATCCAATGATATGTTTCACCATAAAAATTGAGCATTTAATAGACAAGGTTTTCTAATGCTATCCTTTCTTGTCTCAATCTACTATATCTTTTTACAATCTTAGGAGTAATTCTCCATCAATCTGCTAACTAAACATACATTTAAAAGGGGCTCAGCACTGCCTTAAAGGAATGAAAGATTATTTCCAATTAAGCAGTTTTCACTGTCTAAAAATGAAAGGACTGGAACACAAGGGTGAGAGTGAAGGAACATAATACAGAAAGACTGGAGCAATCACACCGAGAGCCAGACCACAGTCTGATCTATCAAATCCTTCTCTTTGGAGGCATACCTAACTCTTCAAATGAGTCTGAGAGGAGAAAGAGAATGGTTGTGAGTCTACTTAGAGAATAATGACATTGAAAAAGGGGGGAGGGGGGGAGGGGAGGGGAGGGGGAGGGGGAGAAGAGAGAGGGAAAGAGAAAGGGAGAGGGGGAGAGAGGGAGAGGGGGAAAATTTAGAGGGGATGGTTTGTAATACCATCATTTAAATTCCCTTCTCCAATTACTGAATCTTAAAGAAAAATACACAGAGTTAGGTGCCAGTGACTCATGTCTGTAATCCTAGTTACTTAAGAGGCTGAAACTTGGAGGATGATGACTGGAGGCTCCTGTCAAGGCCAGGTGTCTGGCAACATGAGATCCAGTTAGTTATAATAGCATGAAAAATGTGCCCTTTGGGCTGGGAAGGTGGCTCAATAGTAGAGCATTTGCCTTGCATGCTTGAGGCCCTGGGTTCAATTCCTCAGCACCACATAAGCAGAAAAAAAAGCCGGAAGTGGCACTGTGGCTCAAGTGATAGAGCGCCAGCCTTGAGCTGAAGAGCTGAGAGACAGTGCCCAGGCCCAGAGTTCAGGCCCCACTACCAGACCCCCCAAAAAAAAAATTAAAAAATTAAAAATAAATGTGCCCTTTATAGCCTGGCTTTCCTCATTTGTTAGTAGTTCATAGTCATTCCATTCAAATAGGAATATCTGTATTCCTGGACCCAGCATCTTTCATCTTTTTCTTCTAACTGGTTCCTTTCTGTGTCAGCAACATCCATTTCTACTCAATTAGAGTTACTCATTCATTTTACAAATACAGATGAACAGTATACATTGCTCAAGGCAGGGCATTGAAGTCTCTGAATATCTGTAGTTCATATGTCTTCTAAATACTTTCAATCTTGAAAGTGGTGCTGTGGCCCAAGTGGTGTAGCGCTAGCCTTGAGCACAAAGAGGCTCAGGACAATGCCCAGGCCCTGAATACAAGCCCCAGGACTGGCAAAACAAAACAAAAAAACTTTCTATCTCAATTACTGACAATGTATTTTTTCACACACTTGATGTGTAAAGCGTATGCCACCTTTTAACTTCAAGCTCAGAACTGAAATTTTCTTTCACAAGTCAGTAAAATCTCTTCTTGCCAAAATTAATGGGTGTTTCTTGAGTTAGATTCTCAACGATCTGAGCATAATGAAATCAAAAGACAGCTAATGAAATCAAAAGGTACTTTACTGCTTCCACACCCCACCCCACTCCGGGTCTACCAGATTCCTAAAGACAAACCGTCAGCAAGTGTGTCACACACACATACACACAGAGTCAAAATTCCCATCTGGGAAAAATTATTCCTCCCATGAGAATCACTAACGTATGTCCAAGTGACTAATGTACTGTAAAGCATACTGCCCCCCCAGACATATGGCCTATTGCTGGTCAAGATTATTTCCTATACAAGATGCCACTCTCAAAAGATGCAATTTTTTTCCTTTTTAGGTAAATAAGTCTCCAAAAACATGGCAAATATCATCGCTCCCCTCTGCCTTCCTGGAGAGAAGGCTGACCTAAAAGACTACATAATTTACTCAATTTGCCATTGGATTTGGCTAATGGGGAACAATGCATTGGTCAGGAAGGGAGGACGAGGGAACAAATATGGGAACAGTTATTTATGCCCCGGACTCTCTCCTGAGCAATCATGTAGGGCTAGCTTAATCCATCCATCCATGATGAGTAGGCCCATATCACCCAACTCCCTCTTTTTACCTCAGAGGGTAACAATCCTACTATTACTAGTCCCAGATTCACACAATCTTCTTGTCATTTCACTATTGTCTGCCCAAATATTTGTAAATAATCTCTACCAAATTCTATTAGTCCCACTGTCTTCTCATTCCTGCTGGAATCCTGACTGACACATTCAGTAAATTTCAAAACAGAAAGAAGCAGTTGTTAAATGTTTTGCTTGAAACACCATCATACTAAAAGGAGAATTAAAAAAACCATCACATCTAGGCTTTTAAAGACCAGCAAATTAAGTATATTGTAGACTTTCTTTAAAGAGGAAACCTAGATATATCTCTTTTGTTATGATGTAGTAACTAAAAGTCCTTGAATTCTTATCTCCTTTGGACATACCAAAGAGAAAGAAACGTGTAAGAGTACCTCTATAGAAGGTCTTGATAATTTGAAAATTATTATGGGATTATTATTATTATTATATGCTGACTTATATAGTTATATTTGCTTCTATATAATTGAGGTTTCTAATAATTACACTGCACAGTGTAATGGAGAACCAGAACTCTTATCTCACATTTGTTCACACGCAATCATGCCTTGTAATGGTGCCTTTAACAGAGAATATATGTGAAAAAAATGGACAGCAGTTGAAAATATTACCAAAAAAAGAACATAAGGATACAGAAAAGCTAGTCCTAAGAAATGTTTTGTGATTTTTGGTAATTTCTTATTTGATGTGTGTTCCTAAAAGATTCTGTCACCAAAGAAAAGTAAAAACATCACTGTAAGGTGAATGTAAAATTTTAGGAAAACAGCTGTATACCCATCAAGATTATTTTCCACAAGTAGCCAACATGAAATAGAATTTACAACAGAGACAGGAAGAAGAGTAGGTGGAGTTAGAATAGAAGGAAATGAGGAGGCTCAACAAGAATTAATTACTGGTAATTACACATGCTACAGCCTCTCTTCTTTCTCCACCCTCTAGCTAATCAACAGTGGGAACAGATGTGGTCTGTGGTATTGGGAAGGGGGGTGCTTAACAGCTGTTTGGAGAACATGCCATTAAAAAGCAGCCTTGTCCACAGAAACCCAAGTTTTACTGTTTGAAAGAAAAGAGGTAATGAATAACAACCACAATCCTACTTTGAACTTCAGCTCATTCAGGTCAATAATTTAAAAAACAGAATTTTTTTGATTAAAATGATTTTCAAAATCTTTCTGATAAAGAATAGCAGTAGTTTTTATATTTTCTCCTGTAATAGTGCCTCAAGCAGGAGTCACTGGCACATACCTAGGATACTAGCTACACAGGAAACTGAGCTCTAAGGATCACAGTTTGAAGTCAACCTAGGCAGGAAAAGTCTATGAGACTCTTCTCTCGAATTAACCTTCCAAAAAAAACAAAAGGGAAGCCAGCCCAGGCAGAGAAGTCCCTGTGAGACTCTTATATCCAATTAATCACTCAAAAACCAGAAGTGGTGCTGTAGCTTTGAGCAAAAATAGCTCAGGGACAGTGCTCAGGCCCTGAGTTCAAGCCCTATGACCAACAAAAAGAAAAGGCAAAAGTGGAGCTGCAGCTTAAGTGGCAGAGTTCCAGCCTCAAGCCCCAATGCCAGTACACACAAAAAAGAGAAACTCAGTATCACCTGTTTCATGTATCTGATCCAAGTACTCCTGAAACCAATATAAAAATCAAGCTACTCAATATTAAGGATTCAATTAAATCTTAGATATAATAATGATCATCACAAGGAAACCTTTTTTGTTCTGTTTTTGAGACAGGGTCTCAAACTTGAATTACCCCTGCTTTAGCATCCGGAGTTCATGTACCCCTATACCCAGCCAAAAAGAAAAAGGGGAAAATAACTTAAAATTCCCACTATAAGGAATACTAAATTAGGAAAAAATTATAAATTTGCTAGATCATCTTTTTGAATATTCCTTCCCAGGAAGAAAACTCCATACAATACAGAACTCAGAACATTATAGTTTATTTCTTTTAAAATCTGAAGAACAGCCAGTACAATGGCTCAAGTCTATAATCGTAGTTTGTGAGGAGATGGCAATCTGAGGATACTGTCTGAGGCCAGCCTGCACATGGAAATTTCATGAGACTCCATTTCAAGAAATGGCTGAACACATTGGTTTGCACCTGTCACCACAATGACAAAGGTAAGCACATATAGAAGGATCACAGTCAGGCCAGCCTGGGCATAAAGTAAGACCTATGGATAAAATAACCAATGCAAAAGAGGACTAACAGTGTGGCAATTGGTAGAGTGCTTGCCTAGCAAACATTAGGCACTAAGTTCAAACCTCAGCACCACCAAAAAGATAATATGAATAATGTAGCACACTGCCAATGATGATTGTTCCTAAAAAATAAAAACACAAATCAAAGTCTAGGGAAAAGTTAAAATACAAAAGAAAGTAATAAAAAAAATGTTAACAGGAAGTATAGTTTACTCAGAGAACAAGGCTTCTAACATCTTTCTGGTGAGGAGTTGGTTGTTCTTTCTCCAAAACCCAACTCCAAGCTCTTGACAACTACCAGGCTGTGAGGGTGGATGTTATTCTCATTCCTCAAGGCCCAAGGAATCTGGGCTCAAGGAACAAAGGACACAGATCTGGCTTCAGGAATTAGCAGTTGATTGTTACCTTTGATCTGAAACTCTTATGTTAGAGTAGCACAGATTTTTGTCTTTGGAACCAGCTGGATGCCGAAAGGTTATGAATAAGTCCATTTGTCTGCAAATCCAAAGTGATGTTAAATGAGTGATTATGCCACTGGCTCATAGCAAGCATACTAACTGGTTTTGCTGAAGTGTGCAACTATCTTGGAAGCTTCAAACATGTTTGAACAGCTTAACAACTGCCAAGTTCTTCTGTTCTTCTTAGGTTAAATATTACTTATATTCATATGTACTCACAGAATACAACACTAATTTCTTTTACCTAATCTTATAGAACTGAATTTGCATACTCTCACATTTATTTCTGTGCAATTGGGGGGGGTGAAATTTTTCATTCAATTTCAGTATATGCAAATTGCACAAACTAGGATTCAATCTTGTTGGGGATAATTAGAGAAAGATGAAGCTGGGGTTGAGAAAAGGAAAGGAAAGGAAAAGCTAATGTCAGAACAGGCAGAACAAATTTTAGAATGAAGACCCATGCTGACAACATAGAAGAGTCAGTCACATGGACAGGGAAGTTTGGAGAATGGAATGAGAAGTGAGCAGGGAGCTTCCAAGGAGATGGACAACAACCATTTCTGAGTTTGAAAATCAGAAAGGCAATAAATAAAAAGAAAATTAGCCAGGGAGTGGGGTGGGCGTAGGGTAGGGGTAGGGCAAATGCCTTAAAATGTGCTTATAATCTGCTACAAAGCCAATTTTTCATTAAACATGGGATAATGAATGAAAAAATAAAAGATAGCATTGCTTATCACTAAATACCAGGGTCATTTGTATCCCATTTAGAAGATTTATGTAAATGAATACATCATTATTCCTAAGCGTTTCTACAGATACACTTTCAACTTCAGACCTCCCTGAAGCTACAGTTTCCATGCAGTCTATAGGTATCAAACTTAAATTCTATATTCCTAACAGTTCTCATAGGAAGCTCTTGCAATAAGAGAAAGACTATATCCTTCCCTTGCAATTTACTAAGATAAAGCAATACTTTTTGCTTTGCTCTGCAAACCCACCTTTTGATCCCTAAAAATAATTTTAATTATCTGCAAAAGAGCAGATAAGAAAGTTTAAATTAATCCTTCATCCTGAATTATGTTGCTTTTCTGCATCAGCAAAGACACATTGCTATGCAAAATAACGAACTTTTTTTTTTCTGATAGAGAATATATTTGGGAGAGAAATGGGAGTTTCTGGCAAAAAAAAAAAGGCTTCATTACTTCAGCTTTAAATGTAAATTAGGCACTCAGCAGCTTGCAAGTTAGGACAATTTTCCTTACACAAGATAAGATGAATTATATTTTATTCCTTAGTTTTTAACAAGAGTCACTTCCTTAGACATACCTAACCCTTAAACAAAGGCTGTTCTTTGTCAAAGCTAGGGAAATGTTTTTATTACTGATGTTCTTTAAATATGAATAAAAATCTCTTTTCTACACTCAAGCTCATAACAAGCTGTTACTTCAGCAAAGAATATTTAAAATGAATATAGAACTATAAAGGGGAATACTTCCTTTCTATGTGAAGATTACACAAATCACCCCAACTAGTGGAAAGGCCTTTAAAAAAAATCCATGAACGCAGGATATCTTTGCATTTGTCTATGCTGTTTTAAATTTCTTTTATTAATAATTAACAGGTTTTAGTGTAAAGCTCTTCCTATACCCTTGGTCAGAGTTATTCCTAAATATTTTTTTTCCTTTTTTTCCCCTTCCTGCACTGGGGATTAAACCCACAGGGCCATACACAATCTAGACAAGTGCTCACTCACTAAGCCTGTATCTTATTCTTTTTTATGCTTTTTATTTTAAGTGTAGTTGTTCTTTTAATATTTTTTGGATAATTTGTTGTTGTTATATAGAATCACAATGGGTTTTTGTATCCTGTAGTTTACAGAATTCATTCACTAGTTTCTAACATCATTTGGTAGAGTCAGGGATTTTCTATATATCATGTTCTCTGCAAAGATCAACTTCTTTCTTTCTGATTTGGAAGTTTTCTATTACTTCCTCTTGCTTAATTACTCTGGCAAGGATTTACAGTCCTATGATGAATAGACGTGGCAAGGTTGAGCATCTTATATCTGATTGTAATATGAAGAGCTTTTAGCTTTTCACTGCTGAGTGTGATTTTAGCAATGATATCATATACAACCTTTATTGTGTTGAGGTACATCCCTTCTATATCTAATTCACTGACAGTTTTTAATCATAAAGTGATGTTGAATTTTCCAAACTGCTTTTTCTGCATTGATTGAAATATATTTATTATTTTAATCCTTCAGTTTGTTTCCGTGTATCTCATTTATTGATTGAATAAGCTAGACTATTCTATTCCTAAATTCTAGAGATAAATTCCTCCTAATCATGGTGCGGAATCCTAAAGGACTGTTAAGTTCAATTGTTAATATTTTATGGAGGACTTTAACGTGCATGTTTATCAAGAATGTTAGCTTGCAATTTCCTTTTCTTGTATCAGCCTTATCTGAAGTTGGAATGAGAAGTAATGCCAGCCTTTTAAAATGAAAATATTCTTCAAAATATCCCTCCTGGTGGCTCATATCTATAATCCTAGCTGAAATCTGAGAATCGTGCTTCAAAGCCAGCCCAGGCAGAAAAGTCTGGGAGACTCTTTAATTAGACACCAAAAAGCTGGAAGTGGAGTTGTGGCTCAAGTGGGGGAGCACTAGCCTTGAGCAAAAAAGCTCAGGGACAGTGCCCAGACCCTGAGTTCAAGCTCCATGACCAACAAAAACAAGAAAGAAAATTTTTAAAAAGAAAAGGAAGCAATTGCAGTTAAGCCACCAGCACAACCATCTTCACTGCAGCACTATTTACCAGTCAAGATATGGAATCAGCCCAGATGCCCCTCAATGGACTAATGGATCAAGAAAATGTGGTGTGTATACACAATAGAATTTTACACAGCCCTTAGAAAGAATGATATTGTACCATCTGTACTGAAACGGAAAAACTTAGGAAAACTTATATTAAATGAAGGCAGGTTCTAGAGAGACAAAGCTTGTGTGTTTCTCTCATATACAGAAGTTAGAATTAGTTTACAAATATATAAGTGAATATCTTGGTTGCTATGCAAGTAGTTACAAGTGTATTAACTGAAATATGGTGGATTCAAGGAAGAATTCAAATACGGAAGTTTCTTAGAAACAGAGTCAATGCCCAACAAAATACAGGAAACAGGTACTTCAAGGGATAGGGGTAGGGGGGTGAAATAAAGGGGAGAAGGGTAGACAAATGAAGAAGAAAAGGGGAGGGATGCAGTCAGTAATTCAAGGCATGTACTACAAAATTAAGAAAAGGGAAGGGGTGTATCAGGAGGGGTGGGTAAGAATGTTCAAAGAGGTGACACTGATCAAGATGCTATGCATTCATAAGCTGCTTTTTTAAATGGCAACTCCTTTGCACAAAGACTTTTTTAAAAGGAAGAAATTGACACAATGACCAGGTAACCTAAAAAAATGAAAATATTCGCAAACCATACATCTCATAAAACGGTTTATATTTAAAATGTATAAGATATGTACACAACCCAATACCAAAAAAAAAAGCAAATAAGTAGAGCCATAGTAACAAGAAAAATATGGCACTGCTGGGCACTGGTGGCTCATTCCTGTAAAAATCCTAGCTACTCAGGAGGCGGATATCTGAGGATCACAGTTCAAAACCAGCCCAGGCAGGAAAGTCCATGCATGAGATTCTTGTCTGTAATTAACTACCAGAAAACCGGAAGTGGCACTTGGCTCAGGTGGTAGAGTACTTGCCTTGAGCTGAAGAGCTCAAGGACAGCGCCCAGGCCCAGAGTTCAAGTCCCATGATTGACAAAAGAAGAAAGAAAGAAAGAAAGAAAGACAGAAAGAAAGAAAGGAAGGAAGGAAGGAAGGAAGGAAGGAAG
>NW_012267310.1:4732592-4742334 GCF_000151885.1 Dipodomys ordii | reverse complement strand
CTGTAGCTCAAGTGGTAGAGCGCTCGCCTTGAGCTGAAGAGCTGAGGGACAGCGCCCAGGCCCAGAGTTCAAACCCCACGACCGACAAAAAAAAAGAAAGTTGCTTAGTGGGTACAGTGTTTCAGTTCCATAGGATGAAAAAGTTCTGGAGATCTGTTTCAAAATACAATTAATAAACTTAACACTACTATAAGGTAAAAATAGGAGGGAAAAAGTTTTGTTCTCTTACTTTACTACAACACAAAAAAGATGTTTTAAAAATGAAAAAAAAGGCTAAAGTTTGTTCTTTGAAAAATAACTAATATTTCTTCTCCATGGTCAACAAGAATATATGACACAAAAACCAGGAGCTGGTGGCTCACGCCAGTAATCCTAGCTACTCTGGTGGCTGAAATCTGAGGATCACAGTTCAAAGACAGCCCAGGCAGAAAAGTCTGTGAGACTCTTATCTCCAATTAACCACCAGAAAAATTGGAAGTCGCACTGTGGCTAAAGTGGTAGAGCACTAGCCTTGAGCTGAAGAGCTAAGGGACAGCGTGCAGGCCCAGAGTTCAAGCCCCACTACTGACAAAAAATAAAATAAAAATGTCCCCAACAAGCTAATAAAGTTAATTTTTATACATTTAAAAAAAACATATACCACATGCTCTTGCCTATTTGTGGAACCTAGTCCCAAAAATGCTAATAAAGCTATTAGTGATCATGAGAATTATGGGACATAAATATAAAAGAGGGACTTTTCTGGGGGGTAACAATGGGAAAGGAGGGAGGAAAGGGTTACTGAAGAGTGAAGAGGATAGAACAATACTACATACATACATATATACAAAAACATACGCATACATATACATACATATATACATATATAAAGACAGTATGATGAAAGCTACCAAACAGTGTTTGAAGAGAGTGGGGAGGAAGATAGGAAGAACTGAAATATTAATAGAGGGGGTGAATGTGATCAAAGTACAATGTATACTTGTATAAAATTATTAATGAAATCAACATCATATTATTAATCTAGGCTAATTAAAAAATAAACTTGTACAAAGTAAAATAGGAATTAAATACATATCTAATCTATAGTATCATATTAATGTAACAATTATCAGTATTCATGTTATTCTGCTCATTCTTTATAAAAAGTGGTCACTTCTATCTATATAATTTCCTTGATCTGTCTGGAATTTAGTGTATCTAAATAATCCTGTTCTTCAAAAGCTCACTAATAAAATTTATCTAATCCAATCTTTCACCTTGGCATAGTGCCAGTCACCAACGATAAACATGTCTATTGGTAAGATTCATGAGCCATGGATCAACAACGTTTCTCTAGATTTTTGCCCCAGTTAATCTGAGTATAATATAGGATAATGTATTTTTAAGTCTGGTGTTCCCTGAATAACTCAAAGCAAAAATAAAGTCTTTAGTTGTGGGTCTGGATTATTCCTTTAATTCTGTACATATATACAAGTAGTAAGAAAAATAAGTAACACATGCTTGACATCTTACTAAATTAACTCTTAACATGAATCTAAGACACAATGTCAAAATTTTAATATCAGTTTCACACTTGAAAAATTCTCCCAATTGTGAAAAGCCTTTCTATACTGAACTCCCCTGGGTAGTATTTAATCTGATGAAAGTACAATTGAACTGAATCTTTGCATAATGGGATCTCAGCTCTGTGAATCACTTTAAGAGGACTACCAATGAGACCAACCAGTCTAACATAGCAAGATACCATCTCAAAAAGGATTATTATCATTTGGTCACTTTTACTTATAAGATGGCTGAAAGTTTCCTATTTATTGCAGAACAGTGCACTGGCACCTATCTTTTATTATTGGATGCCAGCAAATATCTGGATAGGAAAAGAAACTGCATATTTCTATCATTAGTTTCTACTTCAATTACCATTGCTGCTCATCTGTAAGACCTACATAACCCAAGAAGTGCTACAAAAATAAAATGTATTTTATTTTAAAGACATGATTAATAAACACATTTAACATTAGCTAAGAAGGCTCAGTAAAGATTAACCTTAAAGATAAAATCATAAACATTAAAACTAATTATCAAATTATTTAATTTGATAAATTTCCCCTCTAAGTAAACTTAGTTCTCCTAGAGCCATGCTGTCCAATACTACCTTTCCTTAGAGACAGAAATATTCTACATTGGTATAGATTCTAGTCAATAGCCCCATTAGGCTACTGAGCACTGAAAATGTCCCTAGTCATACTCAGGAAGTGATTTTTAAATAACTTTAAACAACCTCTTGTCATAGTGGCTACAATATCTATTGAGTACATGAAGCATGGCTAGTATGATTGAGTAATTGAAATTTAAATTAATCTATTTTATTTGGTGGTATTGGGGTTTGAACTTAGGGCCTCACACTTGGTAGGCAAGCACTCCACCACTTGATCTATGCTTGTGGTGGTATTATTATGGTTTTTTCCCCTGGTGCTAGCCTCTGACCACAATCCTAAAAATGTACCCCACATATCTAAAACTATAAGGGCATGCCACTACACACAGTTTGGTGGTTGAGATGAGGTCTCACAAATTCTTTGACTAGATTTGCCTAGAATTGCAATCCTCCATATATCCACCTCACAAATAGCTGGAGTTACAGGCATGGCCATCACACGTGGCTTAATTTAATTTTAATTAACCAAAACTTAAAGCCAAGCACCAGTGGCACACACTTATAATCCTAGCTCCACTGAAGGCTGAGTGAGTGGGAGGATCAATATTTGAGACCAGCACAAATAGTCCACAAGAACCCCATCTCAACAAGTACCAGGGCATGGTGATGTGCACCAGTTAACCCAGCTATGTGGGAGGGTAAAATCAGAAGGATCATGGCTCAAGGCTGGCCTACACAAAACATTCAATGAAATCCCGTATCAACAGAAAAATATGGTTGTGGTAGCACTTGCCTCTCATCTCAGCTATGGTTTTAAAGGGGCAGCCATCCAACGAGTTAGACATTGCATGTTAGTTTTGCCTTTCATCTCAAAATATCAACTTGCTATTAACTCTTTTGACACTGTACTTGCTAGGTAGGTGTTCTACCACCTGAGTTATGCCTCAGCCCTCATCTTGGTATTCAGAAAACTGTGATAGTCATCCCTTGCTATATTGCAGTTCATTTACTGCAGCTTCACTGTATCGTGGGAGTTACATTGCACGGACCTCTGTAATAGGTGAAAAGCCGCAAGGTAGCAATAAGGGAACTGCAATATAGCAAGGGATGACTACCTAACACTGCTACTTCATGGCTTTTCACCTACAATTGAGTTCTCTCCCATGACAGGTGAAGGATCACTATATAGTCTAAAATTGCACTAAACAGCCAAATTTGTCCATAGGAGAAGATATTATAGTAGTTCAAATGAGAAAAACAGATTTTTTCCATTTCTGAATCCAAAAAATTTTAAGAGAGCCTATATTAAGGCCAAATAAAAGGCAAAATTGGTTATTAATATCCATACACACTGTCTATTTTACTTAGGAAATTCAAATTAGATAATGTAAGTGGAAGGGCTTGTGAACAACTACAAAGCACTATGCATATATCTGATAACTGCTGCTACCACTATTACTGTCACTGTTATGCTTCTTGCCTTCAGGGAACTTGCAAATGGGCACCAGTCAAAGCTGTGTTAGCTGGCCAGCCATACGTTTTGTGGATGTGATACGATTCCATTTGTCCTGAGAACATGACATACTTGGCTATCCATTGGGCATTAGCACTGTTTGCTTATAAAAATAGTACCTGGATAGCACTTTAACCCTGGCTGTAAATGGCTGGTGTGCAGACAATAATTAAAAATAAGACTAGTGAGTGACCATGGCTCCCAATTTCAATATCAAAGTCTCCATTATACCTCAAGGCATGTGATTTCTCCTTGAAAGCAAGTACTTTTCAAGTTCTCTAAACTTTTACAAGGAATTCTAGTACGTCCTCTAATTAATGTATTAAGCCAACTTATATGGTTGGTCCTGGACTTTGTAGCTTTAAATTTAGATATTTAGGCCAGGAGTTGGTAGCTCATACCTATAAGACAGCTACTCAGAAGGCTGAGATCTGAGAATCACAGTTCAAAGCCAGAACTGGCAGAAGAGTCTATAAGACTCTTATCTCCAATTAGCCACTAGAAAGCCTAAAGTGGCACTGTGGCTCAAAGTGGTAGAGTGCTATCCCTGAGCAAAACAAGCTCAGAGGCAGCACCCCAGCTGAGTTCAAGCTCCATGACTGACCCCAAAACAACATCAACAAAAACAAAACCCTTTATCACTGGAAGTACATGAGGGCATACCTTCTACATCTTAGATACAAGACAAAAAACAGGGAAGAGGAGTACCTACCCTCTGAAGGTTAAAGCCTGCATGCACAAAAGATACAGAAGCACTCTGTTGAAATCTACCAAATGAATGTCTATGAGAGAAAAAGAGAGGCACAGAGAGAGAGAGAGAGAGAGAGAGAGAGAGAGAGAGAAGGCCTCGAATCTGAAAGCCCTCAATGTTTCCAAAGGTTGTCTATGTTTAATCTTGAAAAGTAGGCCTAGATTGTGCTTGTCATGTAATAAATGTATTTACATGAACAAAGGAAAATGGGAAGAACAGAAGTAAGCCCCAAAAAAACAGACATTGGCAAGCTTTGCTGCTCAGCACTACTCAGGGGAAACCCAAATAGTCCCTGTGGCAGGTGTATCCTAATCATGGATTATCTAACCAAGTCCCTTTGTTTTGATTCCATTCTCACCAAGCAACCTTGTGATTGTAATTTGGCTTCCCATGTGGTGTGTCTATAAAGAGAAAAGGCACTAATCTCTCAGTTCGACCTCACCACTCTAATTAACAGCTGTAGTTCTCATTTCAAATGAACAAATTGGCATTAGAGCAAGTACATGTGAGTCTGACCATCCGCCGTGTGCTAACAAGGTCAGATTTCTGAGCCTCTAAGAATAGAAGCTCATCCTCCACTGAACCTCCTGTGCCTAGAACAGTGCATGGCTCATGGTAGCTGTTCAGTAAGTACTGGGCTGAAGGCCAGAGACCTAAGATGACTTTTTGGGACTTTCCATTCAAATTGCAATATATACTAAAAAGGGCATAAGTGTTCTATATAAAATGATCAGAAAATGAATTCTATCACAAATAAAACAAGGACTACAGCACTAATATGATCCAAACCTATTTTATTATACACAATACACATTATGCAATTAGAAATGCTTTGTTTTCAAGCCTAAAGCATCATAATTTTCATCACTTTTTTCTTTGAAACATTTCCTCATGATAAGCAAAAGCACTCAAAAATCATTCAGAAACTTGACATATTCAGTATTCAAAATGTTCACTTTTTAAAGTGATAATGGTTTCTCCTACTGAAAACATTTTGAAAAGAGCTAACCCAACATTTCTCTTTTTTCCCTTTCCCTAACTCCATAATTTATTCTAAATATCCAGTGGAGCTATTCCATATCATATCCAATAAAGGCAACAATGAATAAAAATGCTGCTACGTTATCCAGTTTTACACTTTGATTACAGCTATTAAAACATGTCTCATTTGCTAGAATGTCACAAAACTAAAAACTCAGAGATTCTGTCTCCAACATCAGGCAAAAACAATCTTACAGAGCCAGGCACTGCTGGTTCATGCCTGTAATCCTAGCTACTCAGGAGGCTCAGAATCCAAGGCTGGCAGTTTGAAGCCAGCATGGGTAAAGAATTCTGCAAGACTCATCTCCAAAATAAGCAGCAAGAAGCCAGGCTAGAGGCATGGCTCAAGTGGTATGGTACAAATGAGCAGCCTTGAGTTCAAATCCAACTTCCACACACATTAAAAAAAAAAATTAGCTGAATATCTAAATAAAATGAAGGCACAGTAATCATAAACAGGACAAAAATGGACATAAGTCTATAATTGGAAGAAGGGAAAGACACCAAGGCAAGATGTCTATTTTCTCCAACTTTTTGCCTAAAAGCAGTACATAGGTGCTATTATAGTACAATAATATAACTGGTTTGAAGAACCAGAAAACAAAGCTCAAAGTAACACAACAGTAGTTCAAAACAAAAGACACAAATCACCAATATTAAGAATGAAAGAGCTAATATCACTGACACAAAAAGTTGTTATTTTAAAAGCCACACTCCTAGAAATCTCAGTTCTTGACATGACCTACCAACTCAAATGAAGAAATAGTCAAATTGAATGTGTGTTACAGAAATTTAAAACATTTATGTGACTAGCGGGCTCAAATATCTTTATGAACTTGTGTTACAGAAATCCAAACATCTTTATGTGAATAAAAGTCTATGCTCAGATGGCTTCAATGATGAAGTACTCCCAATATTGGACAAAGAAATACCAACTCTACATAAACTACCCTAGAATATATGGGGAGGAAATACTTCCCAACACAATCTGAGCCTAGTCTGATGGAGGCTGACAAAGGTATTACAAAAAAGAAAACTTCACATCAGTACACTTCATGAGTACAAATACTGTATCAATATTCTGAAAGTTTTAGAAAACAAAAGCCAAAAATATATAAAAAGCATCCATGTTATGAGCAAGTAGGACTTAATCCCAGGAGTGAAGGGCTGATTTAAGGCCTGCAAAATCCATCAATAATCATCAGACTAAAAATGGGGGGAAAAAAGGAAATTTGTGGCCATTTCTATAGATACATGAAAGGCATTTGGAAAAAAAATCCAATACTCATTCCTGTTTTTTAAAACTCTCAAAAAAGATTAGTAACAGAAAAGAACACTTGCTCGACGTTAAAAAGTATCTCTAAGCCACATGTTGAGGCACATGTCTATAATCCCAGCACTAGGATAGCTATGCCAAATAAATATGAAATGGCTATAATTCAACCATTGGTAGGGATTGGAAACAATGAGCAAAAACCCTTGATTCAAATCCTGGCTCCACTAATTAATGAATGTGACTTTATATATGGTACATACTATTTCCTCATCTTTAAAATAGTTATATAGTGGTATTTATAGGCTAGTTCTGAGGAGTTAAAAAGTTAACCTATTTAAGGCCCCTAGAACAGGTCTGGCTAATCACTGTGAGGGATAATATTGTTGACCTCAGCTCTGACACTGTCTCTCCATGTGATCTTGAAAAGGTTCTTCTACCAGTTTCTGCATCTAATAAAATGATTGCATTAAATGACACCACCTCAAAAGTCAGGACCAGTTCTTAATTCTATTTCTGTACAATTACCAAAGCAGAAAACCAAAGTTTCAATCACCATATTATACTTAAAAAAATATCATTTACCCAAACAACTGCCTGAGATCATTCTTCAATTTCTTTTGAAAGTGACAAGTGAAGAAGCTCAGTACCCTGGACAGAATTTTAATCGATTCCTGTATTGAAATCAACAGTCTTCAGAGCATTGACTTTTCGTCCTGCTTTCCTAGCAAATAACATTATTTCCAGTTATCCTAAAAAGTTTAACAGACTTAACTGCTCTTTGTTCAAGCCTTATAATATATTCAACGTCAAGAACTTTTACATGTTATGTGTGGAGTAACAAAACCAATCCCCTGAGTTCAAATCCTAGCACCATCTACATTTGCGACCAGTGGTAATAACGTGAGCTCTGTGTCCTATTTCCTATTCTGGCAAATAGGAATAGTATCACCACAGGGTTCTGTGAGGATTAAATAAACCAATATATGCAAAATATTTAAGATAAACCAGGTGCTGGTGTCTCATACCTATAATCCTAGCTACTCAGGCGGCTGAGATCTGAGGATCGAGGTTCAAAGAGAGCCCAGGCAGGAAAGTCCATGAGACTCTTATCTCCAATGAACCAAAAGAAAACCAGAAGTGGCACTATGGCTCAGAGTGGCAGAACACTAGCCTTGAGCAAAAGAGCTCAGAGACAGCACCCAGTCCTGAGTTCAAGCCCCATGACTGACAAAAACAAATGTTTACGACAGTAATATGCAAAGCATAGGGAGAAGACAGTATTGTCTATATTGAAGTCAGAACATATCTCCAAAGCTTGCAAAACTGAATTAATTTTAATGAAAAAAATAAACATAGGCTAACATGTTTACAACTCTTAACTTAGATGCCAAGCTGTTTTTACTTTATATTGTAAGAAGAAACTAGGAATATCTGAATAAAACTCATACTAATAAATCACATCAAATAATCTGACTTACCAACCCTGGAATATCTTTAATTTGGAGCTCTTAAAATCATCTTATCTCCCATTTAGAAGGCATACAAATATTAAGATAATGTTTCCTTATTACCTAGCATACCGATTCTTATCTATATTAGATATATGGGCAAGTCTTTATTTACAAGACCATATCAGATTACTTTTGTGTGTACTTTCAACCTTGAACTATTAAGCCAAGCCTATGTTTCACTGATTTTATATTAGTAGCCAAATGACTGACTGCTCACACTTTCAATTCTTTAGCTCATAGATGCAACTAATAGTGACAAGTAGTTTAAGTAAATGTCTTACAGAGACGCAAGCTCAACATCTTCTCACCATTTCATGATTCCATAAGGACTGGTGATAGGTAACAATACATCTGCCAAGATTCTAAAGGCAAATAATCCTTTTCTTACTTTACCGTAACTGGCAGTGCACTGTGTAATAATGTACCTGCATTGTCAGGTTGCTTATGCAATGGTTCATAAAGCTTTTGAAGAGATGCCTTTATAACTGACAGGTCTCATGCAGTAAAACTGTAAATGAGCATTTTAGAACTCAAGCAATTTCACTTTCAGGCAAATTAAAGGACATATATGCCTGGGATAAATTGTTCTTCTATGGATATTGCACAACCTCAAAGACCTTACATGTTATTTCCAGGGCCAATTGATTGGCGATCAATTAAAAACATTTTCAATATTATTGAAAACCAAAATAGAATGTGAATAAGATATTTAGGTATATTTAAACCAATATCAATACTACATAATTTTACATAGGCACAAAAGTGCATGCCTATAATTCCAGAACTCAGAAAGTGAAAAATAGGGGGATAACAAAGCCATGCCTGGTTTATTATTCAGCATTAAACAGGAAAAAGTTAGCCAAGCACCAGTGGCTCAGGCCTATAATCCCACCTACTGAGGTGGCTGAGATCTAGGATTGTAATTCAAAGCAGGTTGAAAAGTCTGTGAAATTTTATCTCCAAAATAACTGAGCAAAAGGCTGGGCTGAAAGTGTGGCATAAGTGGTAGAGCTCCAGCCATGAACAAGAAGCTAAGTGAGTACTAGGCTCTGAGTCCAAGCTCCAGTACTGGCAGGTTAAACATAGGGAAAAAGTCCTGTTATGCATCAATGGCTCACATTTGTAATCCTAGCTACTCAAGAAGCTGAGATCTGGAGATTTGTTTCAAGATAGCCTGGGCAGAAAAATCTGCAAGACTCTACCTCTAATTAACCAGTAAAGAAGCCAGGCTGAAAGTACAGCTCAAGTGGTGGAATGCTAGCCATGAAAGCAAGCCAAGACCGTGCAAAGCCCTGAGTTCAAACCCTAGTACTGGCAGAAGGGGGTCGGGGAGCTTCCGAGACAAAAAAAAAAAAAAAAAGAATGGGATTTCCTAGGAGCTACAGCAGTTAAGAAAGTTGCTTAGCCGGGCGCTGGTGGCTCACGCCTGTAATCCTAGCTACTCAGGAGGCTGAGATCTGAGGATCGCGGTTCAAAGCCAGCCCGGGCAGGAGAG
>NW_012267310.1:4718313-4729412 GCF_000151885.1 Dipodomys ordii | reverse complement strand
CACACACACACACACACACACACACACACACACACACACACACACACACACACACACACACACACACACACACACACACACACACACACACGGGGGGGGGGAAGATCAACAGGAAAATGCAGTAATGACAGGAATTCTTCACTTCAACCACAAGTTGCAAAATTAGGAACAAGTGAAAACATTAAAAACATAGAGAATTGAATTTTTTCAGAGATTTGATTCCCAATTTTTCCCCCAAGGCATTCCCTAATAATGGGTTTCATATAAACAGGAAAAAGAAAAGAAAAAGTCACCTCTCTTAAAATTTGAGCAGTATAAGTTTGAACGTATCATCAAATACATGAAGTAACAGACATGGTATGATTACATCTGTTTAAAATCCCACTAGTTATCTAACAAATGAACAGTTAAACCTCTTGCTTTCAAGATAATACCAAGTTTCATGAAAGAATCTCAAAGAACTTTATATACTACATGTCATTAACTCCCATAAACTCTTGACAAGTGTGGCAAAAAGCCAATGCTCCAAAATATTATAAATGAGGAGAGCAGCACAAAACAATTACAAGGTATGTCAGAAATTATTCAGTAAAGAACCTGGAAATAAAAGAATTGGTTAAGGTCCCACTCAGCTCACTGACTTTATTTTGAAGCTATCTTTCAATAGCTTATATGTAAGGACTGAGAGTCTAGAATGACAGAAAAGTCATCTGGGACCAAGGTGTACATGCCCAAATAGTATGTACAACAGTAGAGGCTCAATTACTCCTTCTCAGGAGATGAGACTTTGAACACAAGTAGAGAAGCCCAGCACCAGATCTCCTGAGCAAAAGGTAAAGTTTACCCTTTACTCCTGATGAACCTACGACGTCATATCCAACACGGACAAAAACTTTTGCTTGTTTTCTCAAAACATTTGTGAGATTCACTTTGCCAGTGACAATTTTCTTTATATTTGCTTGGTAGGTTTGTGGAAAAAAACGTGATTTCATAAGCACTGCTGCTAAGAAGGATGCAGCCTGAGACACCAAGTTAGGCCATAAGATTGAACCAAGCTGAGGAATGGGCTGCCGTGAGGCTAATACACAACAGGTGAAAGAAACTAAAGCAGTCACAGAGCAAGGGTGGGCTGGATTAACAGCATCAACCTTTCCAAAGATGCACTCATGGGGCCTTACAGCATGTTCTGTGATAATCCCGCATGTTCCACTTACAATCACAGAACCAGCCTTGACTTGGAAGGAGCTTTAGAGGTCATCTAGTCTAACCTCTGACCAAAGCAGAACTCTTTTTTTCTGTTATTACTTGCACTGGTCTGAAGATGCGCCTTGAATTCTTTCACTAGAGGAACTCCATTACAGAGTAGGTCCACTCGGTAGAAAGTCCCTTATTACTCATTTCTTTGGATTAACCATATCTCTACTTTGGGAAACTACAAAGTATATAAATTGCAATCCTTTTTTATATCCTTTCTAATGGTACAAAACAGTATAAACTCATCCTACCAATCTACAAAGTCTTTGTGATGTTAATTTAGTCACCCACTTAGGAATTATGTGTTATCTACTATGGAAAAGAAGGCTAGCCAGACGCCAGTGGCTCACGCCTGTAGTCCTAGCTACTCAGGAGGCTGAGATCTGAGGATCACGGTTCAAAGCCACCCCAAAGTCCGTGAAACTTTTTTTTTTGGTCGGTCGTGGGGCTTGAACTCTGGACTTGGGTGCTGTCCTTGCACTCTTCAGCTCAAGGCGAGCATTCTACCACTTGAGCCACAGCATCACTTCCAGTTTCCTAGTGGTTTACTGGAGATAAGAGTCTCACACACTTTCCTGCCTGGGCTGGCTTTGAACCGTGATCCTCAGATCTTAGCCTCCTTAGTAGCTAGGATTTACAGGCGTGAGCCACTGGTGCCCAGCAGTCTGTGAAACTCTTATCTCCCATAAACCACCAAAAAACCAGAAATGGTGTTGTGGCTCAAGTAATAGAGCGCTAGCCTTGAGCTGAAGAGCTGAGGGACAGTGCCCAGGCCCAGAGTTCAAGCCCAAGAAGGCTAAATAAATCACAGCCAACCTTCAGCAATCACTTACTTATTAAGGGCTAGAGCTTCACATTTAATAACTTATTTAATTTTCCCAACAAACATGACATAGTCTGTTCATTTCCATTTTATGGTTGATGACATTGGCACAGAGAGGTCAGGTAACTGCCTAAGGCCCCAAAGTTAACACTATGACTTCAGAGGGAATGCTCGTATCATCCTGGTTCTCATGGTCAAGGAACGCACAGTTCTGGTAGGAAAGAATGAATGACCACCTCCCTCTTGCTTTGTGGCATACCCACAAACCTGCTAAACTCGCGTTGTTCTCAACAAAATCACTACAAATAGCATCATTCAGAACAGGGTCACTGACCCTCACCACGTCATAATAAAGATATCCCTCTCAGTTGACAATAGCCTATCAAGAAAAGTTTTTGAGGATGTGTTCTGCACACTGTTCTGCAAACTACAGCTATTTGCCCTCCATTCACATTAGCTTAACTGAACTTTAAGGGAATCTATGAGAAAGTCTATTAGTCCTTTTGGCAAAATTCCAACAACATGAAATTGTTTATTAACCCTATCAATGGTGAAAAACAAAATTAGCTGATCCTATTTCTTTTGCTAAAAAATAGTAGCTAATTGTCTCAATATTATTTTAAGAGTTCACATTCTTTAATCTAGAAATACCAGTTTTGACAATCCACTCTATGGACATTATAAGTGACACAATCTAATATTCATGTACAAGATATCTATTGTAATATTATTCTTCATTATAAAACATGAATGTCCTAAAATCAGGGTATGGATAATACAACAGCTACCTGCTGAAATCCTAATACTAATAGTTCTTATAAATAATTAAAGAAAACTGCTTACATTAGGTTGAATTTAAACAGCAAGATACTCTTCAAAAATGAATTATATCCACATAGGTCTTTTAGATAATATTCTGGTGAATATATATTTATGTGTGGATATGTATATACATGGAAAGAAAGGAGAATGTACAAATAAGGTTGCCAGACTACAAGTAAATTTTATTTTCCTCTATCTTTATATATTTTCTAAGTGTACTGTAACAATCATGTGTTAATTTTATGAACAAGGAAAAAAAACACCAGTCAGGCACCAGTGGTCATGCCTGTAATCCTAGCTACTCAGGAGGCTGAAATCTGAGGATTGTGGTTCAAAGCCAGCCAGGGCAGGAAAGCCCGTGAGACTCTTATCTCCAATTAACCACCTGAAAACCGGAAGTGGCTCTGTGGCTCAAGTGGTAGAGCTGAAGAGCTCAGGGACAGCACCCAAGCCCAGAGTTCAAGCCCCACGACCAACAAAAAAAGAAAAGAAAACCTATTAGGATGAATCATATGAAATTGTTAATATTCAACTCTTTTCGACTTTCAAACCAAGCACTTTTGTGTGATCTTACCTAATAGTAAGCCAAAAAGAAAAAATATATATATTACCTATGTTTGGTGAGACAATACTGATCCTTGGTGACTGCCATAAAATGCAAACAAAATGCAATGGAAAGCAACTACAATCTTTTCTAGACCGATTTTGTGTAGCTCAGTCATCTTTAATTATGTAGAGCTCATCTTTTAGAAATCAGAATTAATGCTCACGTCGTCAGTCTTCTAGACAGAAACCCTTGAAAAAAAATCTTGACAAAATCCTGAAGTAGTGTAATCTGTATCCCAAATGAAAAGAGTTATGAATTTATAACCCTGCTATTTCTGCCCTAAAAAAAAACTTGAAAAGTTTGTCCCTTTTTTACTCTATGAGATGCTAAAGAATATCACCTTCAGGCCAAGAGCAATGTCCGCTTTAAGTACTGTTTTAGTATTATTTTTTTTAAAGTATTGAGAGTGTATGACACATCCTGACTGATCTTTCTATCTTGATGTTACCCGCCCCATGCAACTTCCATCTTACTGTGATCAAAAAGATCTGAAGATTAATCTGTTCTATGAAGTGATTTCCAAGTTTGGTAAACAAAACACCTACTATCTTGCATTCCTCAGAAATGCCAATACTCATTTCATAATTGTGCTATTCTCCACTGATCCTACACTAAGCGTGAGACACTGTGCTAGGAATCACAAGTGCATTCAGCATTCAGCATTCAGTGAGATATAGTGTGTCTGACTGAAAGACAATTTATAAAAAGAACCCTTCACTATTCCAAGTATTTTCTTCACTCACCTTGGACTTTGATTTACATTTGATTCATCGATTCTTTTTGTTATTATTGACAGTGAAAAAACAACAACTTTTTACCTCATGAAAACAAAGCACCTTGCAGCCATCCAAATTATCAATATGAATTAATCACAGGAAGATTTAAAATTCTATTGCTCCATGACGAAGCACCTCATAAGAGTGTCAATTAGATGAAAGCCATTGTGCTAAATGGAATCTTAGTGGCTGAGGTGAAATTAGGATCCCCTCTGCCCTGCTTGGTAAGGGAAGCAAGGGGGATAGGGCAGGAGGGAGCGAAGGTACACCTTGAGAAGTTTAAAAATGAAGAAAAAGAGCCAGGCACTCGTGGCGTAAGCCTGTAATCCTAGCTAGTCAGGAGGCTGAGATCTGAGGACTGTGGTTCAAAGCCAGTCTGGGCAGGAAAGGCTATAAGACTCCTATCTCCAATTAAACACCTAAAAACCAGAAGTTGGGCTGAAGCTTAAAGTCACAGAGTACTAGCCTTGAGCAAAAAAGCTCAGGGACAGCGCCCAAGCCTTGAGTTCAAGCCCCACAACCTAAGAGAGAGAGAAAGGGAAGAAAGGGAAGGAGGGAAAGGGAAGGAAGGAAGGAAGGAAGGAAGGAAGGAAGGAAGGAAGGAAGGAAGGAAGGAAGGAAGGAAGGAATGTTTACTAGCTATAGAAATAAAAGTCTTCATTGGCCACACACACACACACATACACATAATTGCTACTCAAGGAAATTAAATTTGGACCTCTACGTAAAAAAGAGATGTCCCAACGGTTGTGAGATCCTTTCACATGATTTTTCTTTGGCTTCACCTCCCTGTGCAAAGACAACATATCATAAACTCTCTGGGCAAATACTTGTGATGACCAAATAATCCATGGAACTCAAGAGGTAGAATTGTTCTATGAACCTGGGTATCAATCTCCAACTTCCAGATAACATTTTCCTTTCTCCCTTAGTGCAAATATTCTTTATCTATGGTACAGAGTTCATTCATAAGTTAATGTCTTTACTTTCCCTCTACTCTTAGACACAATGCAATGCAGTATATATCAGGGACTCTAGTCTTACTCCCTTTTGTATCCCTAGAATTTAATTGTGTACCTGGCCCACAATAGGCCAGATGATTCAACTAAAGTTGGACCTTCAAATGTGCACTTGAAGTAGCAAAAAAAAAAAAAAAAAAAAAAGCTGGCCTCGGGGCTGAGACTGTGGCTTAGTGGTAGAGTGCTTGCCTAGCAAACATGAAGCCCTGGATTCAAGTGGTAGAGTACTTGCCTAGCATGCCTGAAGCCCTGGGTTTGATTCCTCAGTACCATATGCACAGAAAAAGCTGGAAGTGGTGCTGTGGATCAAGTGGTAGAGTGCTAGCCTTGAACATAAGAAGCTTGAGGACAGTGCCCAGCCCTGAGTTCAAGCCCCAGGACTGGCAAAACAAACAAAAAAGCTGGCCTTGCCTTTTCAGTGGTCATACCACCTTGTGCTTTACTCACTAAGCTTAAGATGATAGAAACAGTTGGTGTCTGCTCCCAGTATTTGAGAAGAATGGCACAAATATGAGAAGCCATGATCATTTTAGTCACTAACAAATAAAGAGACCTTGGCAATTTACTTAATCCCTTGAGGCTTTATCCTCATTTGTAAAAAGGGATAATTTCCCCTTCCCGCAGGGTTGTGGGAGATTAAATGAAATAGAGTAAATAGATAATGTGGATTGCAGGCACCTAGCCAGAAATTTCCAAGCCTCCACTTCATCCAACTAGGCTATCCCTTACCAATCGCCTGATTGCTACTTTATGTTTTCAGCTTTTCCACAGGTCACCCTGATGCACTGCAATGTGAATCAAATGAGAAGCCCTTTCATCCCCTTCATATCCTCTGTTCTCCCCCACTTAATCAAATCCCACCACAAACCACCATTGCCAAAGGCTTTCAAACTTTGGCTCCTTGAGGTCGATAGGTCTTTTCTTCTGCCTTCCTGCATTCAGTTCTTAGGTGACTGCTTTGAAAAAGAAAAGTCCTGAGATGAAATGGAAGATGGCCAAGCTCCCGAATCTAGGTTTCTTAGGATCCAGGTTACAGCAGGGTTCCGAAACAAAAAGCGCGTGAGTATTCAGTACTCCAGGTTCATTTCAGAACAACAACCACAAGTAGCAAAATAAAAACCCAGAAGCACATTACCAAACCTGTAAATGGAAAGGCGGCATGAGACTGGGTGAGCACTAATAGCCAACTTCCACTAATTCAGCCAACGAGGTCCAGTGCCAGCACACATTTCACTTAAACCTCCCAAACTAATTAGTTCCAAGGAAAGCATCACCTGACATGATTAAGAAAGAATGGGAGCGGAAAAGCTAAGCATAATTCTTACATAAAGAAAAGAATGGCAGAAAAGAAAAGCCTCCAAATTCTGCCAAATCTATAATATAAAATTAAATGGAAAAACTGGAAACTCCTACTGGATAGAGCATTAAGAAAAATTAGAGTGGCCAAGACAGGAGGCAATATGCAGCATTACCAACAACAGACTTGGTGGCTTCAGCACATAAAAGGCACACACAAAAGGCCAAAGATAGGATGCAGGAATGGATGTTGTGTGTTAATTTCCCCTTTTCCTTTCGAGAAACAAATTACAACACAGGTTCACTTCATTACACTGCATGTAAAAAGAATAAAGCACTGTTTCCGGGCAACAAACACTTTAGGAGCTTAATATTCACTGTGCAGAATCCTAAAAAGTCAGTGAATGTATTGGAATTTCACCACACAAATTTGCGTCACCACACTCTTTTGTGTCAGACTGTTTCATTATCTTCGAGGCTTAGCATAATTGAAGCCTCAGTCTAAAAATAGGCTATTTTTTCCTTTGCAATCTGATTGGTAAATAAAAGTTAGGGGAGTTTTTATCTCCTTTATTTGTTCTAAACAACCACTAGCTTCTGCTCATCAAGCAAAGATTACTGAAGACATTTTCTGCATCTATTTGTTTATTCTGCTTAAGGTGAACAATCTACAACCTTCAACATTTTAGCAAGTGAAGAGTGTCGCAGACAAGCTACACAGATATGTTTTGGGACCACTTCAGGTTTCAGTGGTGGTGGAAGGCTGCCATCATTTAATTATACAATATCTATGACAGGAAGAAGCATTCCTCCATTCCTCCTCATTCCCATCTTTTTACCCTTGTTTCATCAGCTAATCTTAAGCATTCCATTCCAGCTGGCTCACACCTATGATCCTAGCTACTGAGAAGGCGGAGACCTGGAAGAAAGCAGTTCAAAGCCAGCCTGGGCAGAAAAGTCTGAGAGACTCCATCTCCAACTACCATCAAAAAGGCCAGACTGGAAGTCAGTGAGTAGGTACACAAAGGTGAGGTGAAGCAAACTTCATAGGACCTTGTAGTCCAAGATGAAGTGAGATGGGAATCCACTGGAGGACATGATGATGCATCTATACCCAATATAGTTCTAGGGGGCTGGGAAGGTGGCTCAGTGGTAGAGTGCTTGCCTTACATGCATGAGGCCCTGGGGTCAATTCCTCAGCACCACATAAGCAGAAAAAGCTGGAAGTGGCGCTGTGACTCAAGTGGTAGAGTGCTAGCCTTGAGCTGAAGAGCTGAGGGACAGTACCCAGGCCTAGAGTTCAGGCCCCATGACACACACATACACACACACACACACACACAATATATGTGTGTGTATATGTGTGTGTGTGTGTGTGTGTGTGTATATATATATATATATATTTCTACTTGCTACATTAGAACTGGATTTGGTGGCCTGACTTAATCATAGGGATGGCACTGTCAATAAAAAGAAACAGGTGATTTGAATACTTTCGAGATCAAATAGGCGGGACTTCCTAGATCTTAGGAATAGGCTGAAAAGAAAATGACAAGGCAAAAACTAGTTCTGAGATAAAAATAAGTTTACCATTTTGTGCCCACCATTTTAAGCACTTTAACTGCTACTACTAAAAGATATTAAAAGTCACTCCTGTCCCCTGAATTTTTTTATTTAGCAAAATGGAAGGAACAAACTTGTGAAACATTTAAGAGTGAATGAAGGTAACATAACATTAAGTTGGGGAGTTAAGGAAGATCAGGTTAAATAAGTCATGGAAAGTGAGTTTTAAAAGAAAACTCAACGAGATTGCACAGAAATTAGTAGTGTAGGTGGTCAAAGGCACTAAAAGCAGAAGAAATGGCAAAGGAAAAACAGAAACTGGAAAATAATTTAGCAAATAGCATATAAATTGGTCTTTTCAGAGCAGACTATTAAATGTTCCAGTAAAAGAAAAAAGATGGTTGAATGTAAAAGAGGCTCTGAGGGCACATACAAACAACGAAGAGTTATTTATGTTCTAGCTAACAGTCATTCACTGAGTACTTATTATGCATCAAACATGTACAAAGCCATCAACACATATTACCTCACTGAATTTGCGCAACAACTCATTGGATTGTTTTTAAAAGATGGAAGCTGAGACTCAAAGAGGATAAATAGCTAGCCAGTGGGTTCTCACCTCAGGGGAAAGCAAAGCCCTTTTCCTGTTTTCCTCTTCAGTTCCCAGGCTAACCTGCTCAGCCAGGAGACTGGAGGAGTCGAGTATAATGGTTAGAGGAAGGAGGCTGAGGCTCCTAAGGCAAGGCCTGGATTCCAGTTCTGTCACTCAGTTGAGGTGTTCCATAGTTCCATCTTCCAGGCCTCAAACTCCTTATTTATGACCTATGGAAAATTTTAACATCTTCCTACAGCAATTCAGACTCACCACCATGGCTGCACTCAAAGTGAAGCATTAATAGGAGGGAATTGTTTATTTCCCTGCCTCAAAAATCAATGGAAAATGTTCAAATTAACAGGCACCTTCTCTTTGTCACAGTTGCCCACTACCTCCTTCAAACACTCTTTTCAGGCTTCCACAACACCTATTCCTACCTTTCCTCCTTTTCTGATTATTTTTTTAACAACCTAATTCTTACGCCTATCCTCCTCCACCAAGCTGGGGATCCGTAAAACTCAGTCACACACCCACTTCTCTTCCTACTCTTTCCTCTATTTCAAAATAATTTTACCCATGTCCAAGGCTTAATTTACCCCCACATACTGACAACTCCCAAATTCATATCCTGCCACTTCAAAATTAATACGTCCATTACAGGGTACAGTTCAACAGGATGAAGAAATTCTAATATTCTACAATGTATTAGGATAACTATGGCTGACAAAAATTGACATGTGTGGGTGTGGGTGTGTGGGTGTGTGTGTGTGTATATATATATATATATATATATGGATGTAGATATACATAAACATATCAAACTCATATTTATGAGATATCTATTATATACAGATACGTGTATAGACACATATCTGTAACACCGTATTCCATATATATGTGGTACTATGTCTCAAATATGTACAATTACTATGTTAGTTAAAAATAAAAATATTTTTAAAAACAGGCATGTCTAAGATCAAACTGTTCATCATACCTTTTCCCTGCCCTGCACCTGGTCATCCTCCAATGCTCTTCCCCTCAGTCAAAGGCACCCCATCTACCTGCACGCTTAAGTCAGAAAGGAAGCTGACTTTAATACGTTTCCCATCCTAAACTCCACATCCAATTGATCACCAAGTTTTGTGGGCTGTTTTCCTCTTATATCTCTCTCATACCATGATTCTTCTCTCTCCCCATGAATACTATTATACCAGCCAAGCTACTACCACACCTTACCTGGAATATTCTAATAATAGCCTACTAATCAGGTTCTCCTCATCCACTCTGATTTCTTCAACTCAGCCAGGCTTCAACCCACCACACAGGATCTCTGTACACACTATTTTTGGAATATTTGTTATACAACTCTTTACCTAGTTAACTCTAGCCCACACTCTATAGATCTCATTATTTCAGGTGTCATGGACTTAGGAATCTTCTGCTTTTGCGGTTTATATCAAGAGCTCTGCTACCAGCACTAAGAAATCATGCTCTCTTTTTTTTTTTTTTTGCACTTTTTCAGAACAGCAAAATAATTCATTTGTCCATTTCGTTAATAGCTATCACCTGCCAGAATAAAAACTTCATGAGCACAAGATCCTCGATTACCTAAAACTTACCAGCCCCATAGCCACCACCTGGTAGCTAGGGTGCTCAATGCCTTATAATTGTTTCCTCTAGGTTATTCTGAAGAACACATGGGCTACTATTAATGTGCTTTGAACCCAATGCGCTCAGTGCAGCAGTCACTATCATCTAGCACCCTCTGTCAAGTGAAACACACAGGCAGAATGACTTGCTCAAAGCCACATAAGAGGTGGAGCTATGGTTCCACATGGTGGAGTGCTACCTTTGAGCTAAGAAGCTCAGGGACAGAACCCATGCTCTGTGTTCAAGCCCTGTGACCAACCAAAAAAAAAAAAAACAAACAAACAAAAAACAGTTTTGGTATAAATAATATTTGGGACTGGGAATGTGGCTTAGTGGTAGAGTGCTTGCCTAGCATGCATGAAGCCCTGGGTTCTATTCCTCAGTACCACATAAACAGAAAAAGCCAGAAATGGGCATGTGGCTTAAGTGGTAGAGTGCTAGCCTTGAGCAAAAGAAGCTCAGGGACAGTGCCCAGGCAAAAACAAAAAACAAAACAAAACAAAAAAAGGCCACACAGGGGCTGGGAAGGTGGCTCAGTGGTAGAGCACTTCCTTGCATGCCTGAGGTCCTGGGTTCGATTCCTCAGCACCACATAAGCAAAAAAAGAAAAAGAAAAAGAAAAAAGCCGGAAGTGGCGCTGTGGCTCAAGTGGTAGAGTGCTAGCCTTGAGCTGAAGAGCTGAGGGACAGCGCCC
>NW_012267310.1:4713092-4718263 GCF_000151885.1 Dipodomys ordii | reverse complement strand
AGGCAGAAAAGTCTGTGAGACTCTTATCTCCAATTAACCACCAGAAAAATTGGAAGTCGCACTGTGGCTAAAGTGGTAGAGCACTAGCCTTGAGCCAAAGAGCTCAGGGACAGCACCAAGGCCCAGAGTTCAAGCCCCATGACAGACATATACATATATATATATATATATATATATATATAACACAAATAGCATGCTAAGTGTTAAAGTTCTTCCCAAAACAATAAAATCTCAGCATTCAATTAGTTATAGCCCCAAATACCAAAACTAGTAAAAATGCATTAGCAGCTGAGCGCCAGTAGATCACACCTGTAATCCTAGCTATTCAGGAGGCTGAGATCTGAGGAACCTGGTTCAAATAAAAATAAAAAAATAATAAATGCTTTAAGAAAGCTTCAGATTCCATTGGAGAAGCACATATCTTGACCGCTCAATCCTAAGAATATTGTCCATCAATAACTGAAATAATAAACTGTTCTGAAGTAATTCCCAAGGCTTAAAGAAAAGATTTACTTGAATTAGAAAGAAAAGCAATTCTGGCCAAAGAGAAAATGAATAACAAAATAGTTACAACTTGTCTTCAACCTAGATCAGACTCAGTCACAACTTCAAAATAATGGTTAAGTTTTGCCATCATTTATATTTAAATAGTTTCCAGGCACTCAATTTCTTTCTCACGCAACTTACCGGTTGCCAAAATTCTCAACTAAATTTATTAAATGTTATAAGCACTTGAGAAAATATCATATAAAAACACAGTGAGATAAGCCAAAGCAGTTTCTCCTTCAGGAAAATGAAGCCCCACACTCTTGACAATAGCTCTTGGGAAACTGTTTTGACAGTCATCAACACCAAATAGAAATCTGCCCTTAACTCAGATTATAGAAAATATTTAAGTACAATTCTGTAAGCTCCAGACTATCCACAGATTTATAACAAGATTGAGAAATGTTCAGACCACTGTCTTTTCACATGCTTTGCAACCATTTACATACTTTCCTGAAGAGTTTTGCAGTTCTTACCCAATTTCCGAAAAGAAAAGGGGAGAAAATAGCTATATAAATCAGATCCACCCAACTAAGCTGGGGAAAAGATAAAGGAGAGAAGAGTAAAGAGCCTTTAAATAACTGTGCATGCAATAATTATGTTTTCCTACTTTACCCCCCTCCTTCACCATGCATTACATTATCAGCATGAGTCTTCCAGATGACTTTTAAGTGGCAATAAAAGAGTAAGCATTCTGTTAACTGGATAAAAGGTGGACAAAAAAAAGTCAGCTCAGATGTTGTGAAGACTATGAAACAGCTGAAGTTACTTAAAACAAATTGGAAACCCTACTTTGACTATGTTCTCCACAACTACATTGCTTTAAAGATATTCTCTTTCTTATATGGTGATTCAGTATTTTCCAAATAGTGAAGTGGTATTCTACAACAGACATTAGAATAGCTGAAATCCAATCAGATCTAGTTTTATGGAAGATTCCTCTGGTATGGGCAGGGGTTTTTTTGGTTGGATTTTTTTTGTTTGTTTTTGTTTTTGCCAGTCTTGGGGCTTGAATTCAGGGCCTGGGCACAGTCCCTGAGCTTCTTTTGTTCAAGGCTAGCACTCGACCACTTGAGCCATGGTGCCACTGCCAGCTTTTTCTGTTTATGTGGTACTAAAGAATTGAACCCAGGGCTTCATGCAGGTTAGGCAAGCACTCTGTCATTAAGCCACTTTCCCAGCCTGTATTTTTTGTTTTGTTTTTATCAGCCTTGATACTAGCTAGACTCTGGGCTTATATTTTTTTTTTCATTTGTAAAGTGAAAAGGTTGCATTATAAAATTCCTTTCAGCCTAAATAAATCTGTATGTCTAATATTAAGTAATCTTTAAAAAGCATCTTCCAGGGCTGAGAATAACTCAGTGGTACAGAGCTTACCACTGCACTGCAAAGCACACACGCGCGCACACACACACACACATACACACATACAAACATCTTCTGTCACTATTATTTTAATTATTTTGCAGAGTTCTACACTATTCAGATAACAGTGTAAGGACAAGGGTCTGGGAAGGTGGCTCAGTGGTAGAGCGCTTGCCTTGCATGCCTGAGGCCCTGGGTTCGATTCCTCAGCACCACATAAGCAAAAAGAAAAAAAGAAAAAGAAAAAAGCCGGAAGTGGCGCTGTGGCTCAAGTGGTAGAGTGCTAGCCTTGAGCTGAAGAGCTGAGGGACAGCGCCCAGGCCAGAGTTCAGGCCCCACGACTGGGCCAAAAAAAAAAAAAAAAGGCCACACAAAGCAAATGAATGACTATGACACCCTTACCATCTAGTCCAAAGCTTCTTCCAATGCATACACCGACATTTCTGTGTGGCTTTTTGTGCCTACAGAAGACTGTTTCTTTGTTTACCACTAGTTAATTACAAGTTTTGATATCCTAATCTCTTACTCAACTTTCATCTCCAACCAATAAGTCACAAACAATGTCATTTCTCTCAAATATTACAACTATGAAGTGAGATCCAGTAATTGAATTAAATATATTACTCATTCTAAGTCAGTCTTCTGAAAACAAGTTATTTTTCTCTGCCCAATCAGGACACATTAAAGAAGAAATATCCAGATTTTCCCCATGATTGAATTATGAGCTGACAATCACATCATGCCATATAGTCCAACTTAATTAGCCTACACTCTGCCCTGCTGGCTGGTGCTCAGAAATATTACATGAGTCCTTGGGAACAATGTACATTATTAATAGCCTATGAGCTATTCAACTGTCACTACCCCCATCAGGGAATGCGCACACACTCCTACCCGGGGCTCAAAAAGTAGCCCATAGCTGTATCAGCGGGGGCAAAAAGCCCCTGGAGTAAATATAGCCAAATGTCTGACACTCCAATTATGAAAGAAATCTAATATCTTTGTTCTACTCCCATCCCCACTCTTAGCCTGAAGGCAAAAGATTCTCATCAGTAGCCCTAAAATGGCAAACTCATTTGCTAAATGTACAAAATAAATAAAGCCAAAAAGAACAGATAGAAAAATAAGTCCAAATCCATTAGGATAAACTAGTACTTAGTAGAATTCTGAAGACCACACATAAACTTCCTAAAAATCACTCAAATTTGGCTGCTCTTCTAAAAAATGTGAGTAAGGATTCAGTTTCGGGTATGTTCTATTTCATCTTGTTTTTTAAAAGATGGAAATTTTTAGATTTTTGAGATTAATATGTTCAAATTTAAAAGGGGTACAAGCTAATTCAACCACACACAACAAATATACTACTAAGGAAACAAGGACAGCTGTATAATCCAATGATAACATTAAATTTTAAAGTAAGTACAAGATCGCTAAAATGATGACTACAGTGGCCAGGAATCTCTGGCTTAAAATCAAATGGTGTCTTCACACATATACACATAAATAAAACTATTCTCTCCGCCTTCTAAAACTCCCACAACTTACCAAACTGGGCTCACTGTAATTTAACACAGTATTTATGATCTGGCAAAAAGACACAGGCTCACGCTGCCCACTGAAATGATAAAAACACAAACAGAAGGCACTATTCTATTGGTTTTCCCCCAGTTAACCAGTCCTGAGCCATAAGAACAAGGAGCTTGTTTTGTTTTTAAATTTCACATGGCTATGCCTTTAATGCGCCTGACTCTACTGTTGTGAAAAATATGCTCAAGCCACCAGACAGCACAGGCTGCCAAAAGAAGGTTCTTCCAATTAGCACTAAATATACCCAGCATGGATAAAGTAAGCAGACAGTGTAGTAACATCATGCACACTGCAGATGCAAACACTTGGGCATCTAATTCATCTGGAGGTGGAGGATTGGGAATTTGCAAGGTCGTTCAGTGCTGCCATGCCACCCATAAATCTATTACCTGGGCAGATGAAAAGGGAAATCCTATGAAGCAGAAAAGGTCAATTATTTTGGGTTTTAAGTAATCCTTTCTCTTCAGTCTATTTACCTATAATCTGTGAAAAGTGAAGGGCCTAGGAAGTGGGAGAAAAATAGTAAAGTTATATGGTATTTTTTCACTTTCTTTAAGAGTAGTATTAGCCAGGAAATAACCTATGCAGACCAACTGTAGAACAAGATAATTAAACCTTACACCAGTTTTCCATGCCACTAGTGAATAGTGGTTAATAACTTCACACTTCTTTTTGTCTCTTAACAAGGAGGGAATAGCACTTTTGAAATCATTACTGCTCTGTCATCTTGGTTCACTGCCAAAGCAAGGAGCTTTAGAACACCTGTCAAATAACACGCGGCTTGTGGAAAAAAAAAAAAAAAAAACATACACTAAAATAGGTTTATGTGAAATTTTCGCATACAGAGAAAGTGAAATGAATGTGGGTTAACAGAAAGTCACCTGTTCTGATGCGGGTTGGAAAAGAAAAAAAGAGATTGCCAAGGACTCAATCTATGCAATTCAACTCAAGGTAATTAAACTTAATCTATCTAAGCAGAGGCATGGCACCGATGCAAGGTCAGTCTGATACTATTTATCTATCTTCTCAGCCTTAGCCACATTCTCAATGGCTTCAATAATTAAGAGGGCAAAATATAAAAGCAAAAATACCTCATCTCTGCCTTCTCAAATAAGACCTCCTTATATAAAGGTACAAAAGTATCCTTTTTCTTGTTGTAGCCTAGCCATTCTTATCAACTCAAAATGATCTTAAATGCCAAAACCCCATTTAAAAATGTTGTACCACCTCCACACCTACCCATCTGTAACTGCAGCAACACATGGTAAACATGATCCCAGAGATAAAACAAGCATCTGCTGTGTGAGGCCAAGGGCTAGGTGGGACACAAACATATCTAAAGCATGATCTCTTACCAAATGGATACAAGTAAAGATCGAAAACACAAAGATAATCTGAAATGAAGGCTTTTTTTCTTCCGGTTTGGTTTTTGTTAATAAAGCAAATAATTTTAAGTATTGATACTAGTTTATGCAACTTCACTTGACAAGGTGGTATTAAAAAATCCAGCCAGGGCTGGGAAGGTGGCTCAGTGGTAGAGTGCTTGCCTTGCATGCATGAGGCCCTGGGTTCAATTCCTCAGCACCACATAAGCAGAAAAGGCCAGAAGTGGCGCTGTGGCTCAATTGGTAGAGTGCTAGCCTTGAGCTGAAGAGCTGAGGGACAGCGCCCAG
>NW_012267310.1:4698448-4709792 GCF_000151885.1 Dipodomys ordii | reverse complement strand
AAGTGGTGCTGTAGCCCAAGTGGTAGAGTACTAGCCTTGAGCTGAAGTGTTCAGGGACAGTACCCCAGCCCAGAGTTCAAGCCCCAGGACTGACCCCCCCCCAAAAAAAAAAAATGTAAGTAAGCTAGGTGAAGTCAAAAGCAGTTGTAATGGTGGCTATGACAACACTGGAAACCAAATGAGGACCCTTTGTCCTCTACTCACACAGTTTCCATGGGTGTGATCTGGTAGGAAAAGTCACAGCCATGTTTCAGATAGGAAAAAGCACACATTTTTGAGGCTGTAGTTTCCCTTCACACTACAGTGAGCAGAAATACATTTACAAGAATTAATTTTTTCTTTTCTTTTCTTTTTACCAGTTTCACATCTTGATCTCCTGTGAATATTCTCTTCTGTGCTATGCTTTCTAGAAGATACACACATATGCATAGACACACAAATTGTTACATGAAATCTTTTTGGAATTCACAGACCTTCCCCTTTACTCTAATCAAGTTGTAAGTTCTCATGACAATTTAGAGCCAGTAAAACTGCAAAATCTATTTTTATGGCCATCATTCCTACTACCTTCATTATAATTCCTCTATTTCACCAACTCTGCCTGGTAATGTTAGAAACAAGAGTTACTCTTCTATTTCACACGATTATCCTTTTAGATCAGAGGCTGGCAAACTTTTTCTGTACACAGCTAGACAATACATGTTTACATATTGAAGGTTACTCAGTCTCTGTGGCAACTATGCAACTCTGTTATTATAGCACAGTCAGAAACAAATAGGTATGGCTGTGTTCCAATAAAACTTTATTTACAAAAACAGGCAGTGGCGGATTTAGCCAAGAGTCACACTTTGTCAGGACCTGGAACATAGTAATAATGAGTTCACCAAATCCACAAAGAGTAAAATGAGCAAATACAACTGACCTCTAAATTATACTATTCCTAAAAATATTTTCCAGAAGGATTAAATATCTAAATAAAAAGACCAAACTTTGCAATTCTTTTTTTTTTGCCAGTCCTGGGCACTGTCCCTGAGCAACTTTTGCTCAAGGCTAGCACTCTACCACTTGAGCCACAGATCCACTTCCAGCTTTTTCTGTTTATATGGTACGGAATCGAACCCAGGGGTTTCTTGCATGCGAGGCAAGCACTCTACCACTAAGCCACATTCCCAACCCCAAACTTTGCAATTCTTAAAGGAAAATAAGAGAGAATTTCTGTTACCAAAAGAAAACATTTCTTAAGAAAAAAATTCTATATAGTATAAAAAGGAAAAATCAATTATTGACCATTGAAATTAGAAAATTCTGCACAGTGAAAGACCACAAATAAAGTTATAAGACAAGCCACAGACTAAAAAAAATGTGACTTCAACACAAATGACCAAATGAGGATTAGCTTTTGAATATCTAAGAAATAGCAAGAAGCATACAATCCAGAAAAATAGGACATATATGTTCATACAGTCAACTCAGATGAGAAAATAGAAGCGTTAATAAACATGAAAAGATTCCCAACTTAATGAAAAAGCTAGTGAACACAAATTAAAATCACAGCAAGATAGCACTTATCAGTAATGAAACTGACAAAAAAAATTCTAAGCCAGGCATGGTGGAGCATGCCTGTAACCCCAGCATTCAGGAGACAGAAGTAGAAAGACAGCACGCTTGCAGCTAGTCTGGGCTTCATAGTGAGTTCAAGGCCAGCTTGGGCTACATAGAGATTTTATCTCAAAAAAAAATCTGATAATAACCAATACTGACAAGGATGTACAATTCTAAGGACTCTGAACATATTGACAAATATTTAAACCCTTTGACAGGAAAACAGAAAAAAGGCGGAGCATGACAGAAGGTATGATACTGATGAAGAAAACTCTGTATTCACAACATGACTTATGGAGTGGTAACCCTTTGTACAACATAACATAAAAAAAAGAAAAAATAGACAAAAAATTGAAAAACTGTATCAAAATCACTTCTAATTCTTTATAGATTATCCATCAAAACTGTAGCTCAAGATGATTACATAAAAGAATTTAGCTCATTACAGTAATTTAAATGATTATTCTTATCAATAAAACCCCTGCTGCTTGGGGACATTAATTCTACTTTTAAGAATGTAAAACAGAAACTCTTGTTTGGATGTTACTGCCTACTGCAGCAGTGCTTGTAAAAACAACAAAAAAACAATTATGAAAAACTTGGAAACTTAAAATCATGTATAAAGGCCAAGCACAGTCAAATACACCTGCAATCCCAGCATTCAGGAGGCTGAGGTAAGAGAATGACCAGTTTGAGGCCTGCCTGAGCTACATAGTAAGACCTTGTCCCTTTACCAAAAAAGGGACAATGAAAAAGTATACCATGCTTATTCAATGGAATATTTTATGATAATTAACAGTGAGTCAAATCTGAAAACTTATCAAAATTGATGAATACACTTAAATTGTGATGGTATACAAAGTAGGATGACCCCTTACCTTTTACAAGAAAATATATATCACATGATACATAAACAGTAAAATCTTTTAGTGAGTCAGATGTACATACACACATATACACATGTTGTAAAAAGGGGGGAAAAAAGAATGGGAGGAGGAGGGACACACAGGCAAGAAGCACAATATATGGGTAGAAAGGCACAAAACCAACCCTGAGTTACTGCTAAAGAGGGGGGGAAAACAGAGTGAGTAGGGAGGAAATGGTCTTTAGTCAGCTTTTTGGTATTTTATTGCTTTGAACTTTAGACAAAAAAATGAAGTTTTTTTTAAGAAAAAGTTCATATGTACATTAAATGTACAGACTAAAAACCCCAAAGACAAACAAAGGACCTCTTCTTAATGTCTTATCATTTTTAGATGATTCTATATTCATGACCTCATATATGGTGTAAACACGTGCACAACTGAGGAAAGATGGGAGGAGAACACAGAATCAGTGGAAAGTAGGTGAAAAAAATACAGTAGAGGGGCCCAACACCTGCACTGGACAGTGATGAAAATGAACTAAGCAACTCAAGGGCAGTGATGGGAGGGAGGGAATGAGAGAGAAAGAGGGAACTGTTGATACTAAGCAAAAGGAAAGAAATGAACATATCACCCAATCTGGAAGAAATGTTAATGTTCGTAGAGTTCATAAACTTTGTAGATTAGAATGGTGATGATTATCATTGTGAAGGTTAAAATATGTTTATGACTTTAGCCAAGTATAACTATGTCACAGTACTGTGAGATTTATGTAGTTACTTAATCTCAATAAAGAAATCTTTTTTTTTTTTTGGGTCCGGTCGTGGGCCTGAACTCTGGGCCTGGGCGCTGTCCCTCAGCTCTTCAGCTCAAGGTTAGCACTCTACCACTTGAGCCACAGCACCACTTCCGGCTTTTTCTGCATATGTGGTGCTGAGGAATCGAACCCAGGGCCTCAGGCATGCAAGGCAAGTGCTCTACCACTGAGCCACCTTCCCAGCCCCTAAAGAAATCTTTTAAAATAAAAAATATAACAAAAGGAAAAAAGGATTGTGAAAGTGAAATCTCTATTCTTTCCCAGGTAAAGATAGAGAAACTCACTTAGTAATTGAAAAATCCTCCTCCATCATGGACAACAACAAAGGCTAGACAGAGCCTTCTGTCCCAGTGACATTTCTCAGGGCTCCTGACAAGTGCTACCTTATTACCAAGTGAATCATGGAAAGCCTAGCCCAGATTGGAATAGGAACATGCAATGATTTGGATGTACAAATTTTGGCTCCGAACACAAGTGAAAACTAGACAGTCTATGATCACCTGCAAACAAGCCAACAAGAGTTCATTTCAGCCTACTAGGCAAGAAAATGAACATGGATGGACTCTACACTCAAACTAGAGCACATATTCACTCAAAATTGGAATCAGAAATCTGATCAAAAATAGTTTTCTCCAGAGCACAGAAAATAATTGAGTATAGGAATAAAATAATACTGAGGTCCATAAGTACTAATTATTTCATAGAGACAAACATTACCACTATGCTAGGGATTACAATGAGAATGCTTATAAATATACAGTAAATTTTAAACTCCTCAATTAAAAATAACAAATTCAATAAGGCAAAATTATCAAAATCATTTCCAATTCTCTTTAGATCAGCCTCTGGTTCTGTGACTAAGGAAGTCTTGTGTGGAGCCTCTATGGTCAGATATGATTTCTTCAATAGAACTTACGATTCAAAAATCATCATTATTTTAATCACTAAGTAGATTTAACTACTATATTCCTGTAGGCTAGTTTCAACCTTTCATTCACAGTGTCAGTATTAGTAAGTTTAAAACGAAGCCTGATATAAGTCACTAACTGGTCTTCACTATTGTTCACAGAATAAAATTTTTAATTGATTAATGATCTTAGGGTGTCTATCGCCATCTAGTGAACAATCACTTCAATTACCACACCAGACACTTGACAACTGATAAAAATATACATGCCAACTCAGTGCTGTAGGCTTAACTCAAATTCTCTTTTTATGCCTTTCTACCCATATACTGAAAACAAGCACTGATACAGACAGCATTTTACAGATTCACTTTTGAGTGTCTTTGAGTGAAGTTCCATATTTCTTGTCTGGAAACACTGACTTCATTACTTTTAAATAACCTGCACACTGTGAGGTCTCTCACACAATCCTTAATCACTAATTTCTCTACCACTGAGTAATTAAAAATTGGCGAACAGATTAAGCATGAAAGATCATACCTGTGAAAAGACAATATTGATGCCCATTTGACACAACTATTAGCACTTTTATTATAAGTCTGTTTTTAAAAGTACAATTAGTAATTACTCTGAGTACTCTAGCAACCATAATACATTTGATTACAGAAATTATTAGGTCACAAGAGTTAAACCTGCATGATTCTGACAAAACTGAGCACACACAAAATAGAGTTAAAAATAAAAAGGGAGAAGTTCAAGGCATTTCCAAACTGCATTAATCCATATCCATATTCAAATGCAAAATTTTATCATCTTTTGAAATGGCATGCCAGCACATTTCTTCCTTACTAATTTCTATTTGAACCTTAACAGAATTTATCCTATAAGGACTTTAAAAGCAGAAGAATTTATAAGATCTTCAAGCTGCTGTATTACTGTGTCCACTCTTATTACCAAAAATGTCAGTTTAATAAGTTAACAAACATCCTCCAGAATCTCCAAACTAAATCTCATGTTATACTTCACCCTACTTCTTTAATAATTAAAAGATGCTTGAAAATCACAAATACTTAGGAGCGCATCCGAAGAGTGATATCAAGTCAAGAAGAGTATTACATATACTATTTCCATACACTGGTACTAACAATTATGACCAAAACTTTAACAATCATTTTTGTTTTAGTAATTTCTATAGAGCTCTTTGAATCATCTACAATAAGTGTTTAAGGGAGTAGTTATATAAGTATTTCTCATTAACCTTATTAAAGGCCTACATTACATAAATTTTGTATATATTATTTATAAGAAGAAAAGGGAATAAGAAACAGGGAAAGTAGAAACCAAGAATCTGAATCACATGATTATTTCTAGACATAGCTGAAATTCTTTGTTTCTTAGAAGAGTAAGCAGGGTTTTTTTTTATATTTCATTAGTGATTTTTTATTGTTATATTTTGCACAATGGAAAAGTAAAAACTGAGTTTAACTGCACTAAAGATTCAACTAAATGAAAATACTGCCCTTAAAATTCAATGGATTAGAGGAGTCGGGGAGATCATTGGACAAATTTGGGGCTTATCATTATCAACAGTGCCCTTTTAAGCTTTTGGATTTCTAAGCCAATGCAGAAAATGTAACAACAGGGATTTCCCAACAGCAAGAGGCACTCTCCAAGGGAGTAAATTGTCAACTATTGCCTCTCGTGAAAAACTTAAGAGTAACCTTGAACCAATCTCAATAGTCAACCTACGTATTATCACCCAGTTGGGGCATAGTGAGTGCATTTCCTAATACAAAAATAAGATGGTATTCTATCAGAAGCCATTGGATACATATACAGAAATAAAATTTAAATAATTTTGAAGTAAATTTAGCTTAAGAAACTGCAAACATCCTTCTCTTACTTCAACTAGCCCCTATTTATGTCCCATGTGGGAAAAAAAGGTGCATGTGTTGTGGTGAGTACTGCAAAAAGATGATCCTCTGGCAATAAGGGGTGGGTACGGAACTAGTCATGAAAGACACCCGCAATGGAGGAAACAACACTAACACAACAAAAGATTTACAATCAGAAAGACACAAGCTCAATTCAATACAGCCACTCATGATCCTTTACTTCTTTAACTCATCTACAAAGTGGGAAATGTCAAGGGATTCTTGGATGGTTTAATAAGTTACTGGCACATAATAAATAAACAACCACTGTGATTCAACACATGCTTTGCCTGTCCTTAGTGTGTCCTAGGTCAAATCTCTCATATAGGGCACAGGGCTGTCAACAGAAGAGTGACATCCTGATGTCTGCTTCACATAACAGGTTGGCATACACAGTTCAATACAGTAGCCATTAACATGTGTGACCAATTTAAATTCGTTTCAAAAAATGGATTTCTAAAACTGCAGTTTCTCACCCAGTTAGGATTAACCTAATTAGATAGTGCAAACAGAGAACACTTTAGTATTTTAAAAGTTCTATTCAGCAAACCTTTTTCCTTGAAGTGCCAAATGGTAAGCCTTGCAGGCCACACAACACTCTATCTTGACAACTCAACTCTTAGATCGTCACACAAAACAGTTATATATGGTATGCAAATGAATACATTTGACTTTGTTGCTTTTGTTTGCCAGTCCTAGGGCTTGAATTCAAGGCCTGGGCACTATCCCTAAGCTTTTTTTGCTCAAGGCTAACACTCTACCCACTTGAGTCACAGGCATCACTTCCGGTTTTTCTCTTTATGTGGTACTGAGGAATCGAACCCAGGGCTTCATGCATGCTAGGCAAGCACTCTACCACGGAGCCACATTCCCAGCCCTTGACTATGTTTCAATTATAATTTATTTACAAAAATAGACAACAGGCTCGGTTTGGCCCAAAAGACATAGTTTGTCAATTGTTTCTGTAGAATATTCTAAGTGTAGATCCCCAATATAAGCATTCTGCCAACAACTATCTACTTTAAAACTGAATAAACTTAAATTCACTGACAAAACAATAGCTTAGTGCACTTAATATTAAATTTAGCTCCCTTGTGTGTTCTTTTAAAGAACTTTAACCTGACCAATATAAACCAGCTATCTGGATATCCCCTAAGCCGTCATCCTGATTTAATTATCTGCAGAGCACTTACACCAATCATACTGTCTTAGACATTTTGTACTTGTTTACTCACTTATTTAGTCTGTTTCCCCAAACAATCCTTTCCACAGCTCACATCCTCTATCTCTGCCAACCCCATCCCTCCACCCCCACGCTGGGTAGAATACAAGCTTCATCATAACAAGGACCTTTGCTCAATACATTATCCCCACTAGCTAGAACAAAGCTTGGCAAATAAAAGTTTAATAAATAATCACACACACAGAAGTGATGAATGAATGTTCATGTAAATGCATCTTTGTCTCAAATTTGTTCAAGAAAAGATTATCTGGAGCTGTATAACTAGATGAATTTGTCTCTCCCACATTATACCATGAATAGTTACAAATACTCAAATTCAGAGACCTGAATGTTATTATGCCATTTACCTCTCTTCCTTTGTATGTCACCAAGGCAGCCAGTGGTTTAGCGTAAAATCTGCTATAGGAAAATCCCAGGCAACCGTACATACTGTTCGCCGTGAGTTTCAAAGCCTTCTGTCGAATGTCATACTGCAGGCCACACAAGGATAAAAGACAAACAACAATATTTGCAGATGCTTAAGCATTACATTAGGTATCTGTCCAGATCACCAATAAGGAGAATCCCTTCAATATCCCTGGGGTAAAAAATAGTACACTTAAAATTCCCAACCTGTCCTTCCGGATCCATGATACCCTAACCTCCTGAGACAAGTAAATACAGACTCCAAAGCTGCTGGGATTCAGCGAGACAAGATCCGGCCCATTGTTCTAAGGCAGTCAATAGTGTTTTTGAGAATGGTTAGCTATCCACAAATAAAGTAAGAATATGTACCTGCCCATAGCATGACATTTACACCACTCCCTAAACAGTCAAACTGTCCGAGCTGAAGCTGTCACTCAGATGTCATGGAGTAAAAAGATATACCTGAAGAATAAGGTCTGGATTTAAATCTTGCTGCTTCATTAGCTGTTTGACTTGTTTTCTCCGTTCTACCAATTTCCGAATCTCTCTGGGCAAAATGCCCATTGCTAAGCTTGAATCTGGTAGCTCAGGAATTGGTTCTTGTTCTCCATCCTGATAAACACACAACAAAAATGTCACACAAGTTAAAAATTGATGAAGTAAACTATCACAATCGTATTTGGTAGGAGCTTTACCACATGATCATATCTTAAAAACCTCTTTTCTGAGTAAAGATTGACAGTGCCTGGGCAGTAGGAAAAAGAGCTGGCTACAAGATATTCACTTGCCCTTCTCTTCTTTCTCTTCTCTTCTCTGCCCTTCTCTTCTCTCTTCTCTAGCTCTACCAGCCTATCATTCCTAGTACCTCCCACCCTTGAAGTAACTCACAAATTTAGATTTCAAGTGGAAAGATCAATTTATACACCTGAGGAACAACATAACACATCTGGGAAAATTTTTTAAATATAAATGTTAAGACAGATTTGTAAGATTAAAAAAAAAACACAGGCAGCTAAACTGTTTTACATCATTTGTACAACCAAAAATGCCACAGAATTTTTAAGACTATGCAGAACCATAGTAGTTATTATAAATGCTTTAGACTAAGAATTAAAAGGTATACACTAAAAATCAGTAAATTTCTCTTAAGATTTGGAGCACTAGTAAACCAATCACATTTCCAGAAAGTAATATAGACATATTCCTTAGCATCTCTGTAGTACCCTTTACTTATAAAGTGTTTTGCAATCAGCATTTCAGAAAAGCAGCCAGCAGTCTTCTTCCATTAAAATTTACAGCAGGAAAAGCATTAAACCATTTTTCTTAGGCCTCCATTAATTCTATTAACAGACTACAAGAAAAGACAGGCTCATTTGTCCTTTCAAAGTTTCAAAATTAAAAACAAATAATAAACCTCTTAAAGTATGTCAAATCAATGGTATCTGATTTTATTGTTTTCCCAGATGATAACAGCCCTATTAAAGCAACGTTAGTACACATTCTAATCTATTTACAGTAACTATGTAAATCAAGGAAGAAGTAAACTAAAAGGATCTAGTCAAGAAAAGTATAATTCACTCCCAGCCCTACCATCACTACCCATGTGACTCTTACGCTCTAAACAGGTAATGAGATACTACAAATGATACAAAGTCTCTAAACTGCTACATATATACTATCTTCCTATTATACATCCAGGATCCAAACTGGAAAGTTCAACTCAACAAAACAGTAGTAGAACCAGGTGATGGTGGCTCATTCCTGTAATCCTAGCTACTTAGGAGGCTGAAATGTGAGGAGTGTTGTTCAAAGCCAGCCTGGGCAGGAAAGTCCTTGAGCCTCTCTTATCTCCAACAAACCACCAGAAAACCAAAAGTGGTGCTATGGCTCAAGGTGGTAGAGCCCTAGCTCTGAACAAAAAGAGCTCAGGGACTATACCCAGGCCATGAGTTCAAGCCCCACAATGGACAAAAAGAAAACAGTAATGGGCTGTGGCTAGGGAAGAGGGCTGGATAATAACTATCAAATGTTGGTAAAAGAACAAGACTAACACAGTTGTGCACTTTATGTCTTGAATATTTGAAATTCTAGTCCCATGTTGTTTTCTGGTAGGACTGTTTAGCCGAAGAAAACCACTCCTTGATCCTTTCTGTCAGAACTCTGTGTGCTCTGTCACACCTCTGCTCATGGTAGTCCAGTTTTCCTAATTGTTGCTGTGCTGTGAATGATGGAGAATGTGGGTGTGTTGTGTACACGCTGTGACATTGTAACGTGGCAGAAGTTATATAACAGGGGACCAACATTTGGAATATGGGTATTTAGTTTTCATCTTAAGGAAAATTTGCTTGTGGGTTTGAAGCTGAAATGTCACTGGAATACTTTTCAAAACAGTTCATGGCTTTTTACTTTTGGTACATGTCCTAAGAATTGTGTACAAATTGAAATGTCTGTGTACTGATCCTTGACACAACCAATAAAATCACAGTAACAAAAAAAAAAAAAAAAAAAAAGAACAGGACTGAAGCAAAAAATACTAAGCAAAGACAGTCAAACTCTTTTCCGATTGTCTATTCAATGCCTTCTCTGTCAAAGTATCCTCCAGCCCCACAAAAGGTCACCCTTAGCAGCCAGATTTATACTCTGTGAAGCCATGCCTCTGGTCACAAGATATGGGAAAAGTGGGAGCTCATTTGCTGAAGTAGCAAACCTATCAGATTCTCCTTTCTGGCAATGTGGAAACTAAACTGAGAAACAGCTCACAGGCATGTAGCTGGAATCAAAGGACAGGTAAATTAAGGAGCTAAAGAAGAAATGGACAACTTCGGCCATAAAGGAGGGGAGGGAAGGGGAAACAGAGAGAGGGAGGAGTAGACGGAGAAAAAACAAAACATAAATAATAATATCAATATTGCCCAGAGACCAGAATATCATTTAGCAATACAGAAGAGTGAAGTACTAACACATGCTACAACATAGATGAATCTTGAACACAGTATGCCAAGTGAAATAAACCAGAACGAAAGGCTACCTATTACATGATCCCATTTACAGAAAACACAATCTACACAGGCAGAAATATTGGTGGTTGCCTAGAGCTGAGAAAGATAAACGGATAAGGGCAGTGACAGGTGAAAAGTTTCTTTGAGGAAAAATGAAAGTACCCTAAAACTAAATGTGGCAGTGACTACAAACTGTGAACACATTCTATGAATACTGTATATGTTTAACAGGCAGACTTAGACTTATGGAATGTGTGTTATAAGTCAGCCACACTTTAAAAAAGCTACAGAATTCAGCTGTGTCTTTCCCTTTCTTTTTGATGACTAAGAATGCATACTTCAGCTGGGCACCATTGGCTCATATCTGTAATACTAGCTACTGAGAAGGGTGAGATCTGTGAATCAAGGTTCAAAGCCAGCCCAGGCAGGAAAGTCCATACAACTGTTATCTACAATTAAGCACCAAAAAAGCCAGAAGTGGTATTGTGGCTCAAGTGGTAGAGTGCTACCTTTGAGCACAAAAGCTCAGGGACCGTGCCCAGGCCCAGAGTTCAAACCCCAGGATCAGCACAAAAA
>NW_012267310.1:4682994-4698398 GCF_000151885.1 Dipodomys ordii | reverse complement strand
AAAAAAAAAAAAAAAAAAAAAAAAAAAGCATACCTCAAAAGAGTGAAACCTAAAATACAAACCCCTTTGCTGCCCTTCTTTTATTAAGCAATACTTTTAATGTTGATTGCAAGATCCCTGGATAAATAAATACAAACCTCAGCAACTTTCTGTGACTCTGAAGCAACTCTTTGCACCGTTGTAAAACAGATGTTGAATTCTTGAATGATGGAAGGATATAAACTGTTGAAGTCCAAGAGCAAAATGAACTTATCATAAAAACCTGAAATTTTTTAAACAAAGTCACATGATGCCATTTAAAAACTCTAAACTTTAAAAGCACTATCAAAACATCACATACTGGTAAGTATAGAAAAAAATTATACACTATCCAACACTGAAAAGCAGAAAAAATGTAAAAAGAATGTCAACTGCCACTCCATAAATGATTAGGGTTAGAATGAAAACTCAAATCACACGAGAAAAAGGATCGAAAGATTCTGTCTTTTCTTGGAACCAACTACAACCACTACCATAGTCCCAAAGCATACCCTTATTATGGAAAAACACCATCCCATGTCAATCATTTTAGAAAGTTATCTTATCCATTTCAGAATTAATGCAGTTAAATTCTTCTCCAAACAAGCATTCCTTCTACCTATTCACCCACTCACACCACAAATAAAAACACAGTGATTATAGTTTTTTATCCCCATTTTCAAAGCATAAAATGTGAAGATCATTGACCTATACACAAACTATACTTAATACTAGGCGAGAGACATAACATTTAAATGTCAGTAGTGGAACGATCCATCCTTTTTACTTAAAAAGGCTGAACAGAAAGCTACAGTATTTCTCTAGGACATTTACAAAGAGTTGTCTTCATTTCAAGAAGAAACTGAACAAAATTAAATGTCCATTATTAAGACAGTAGTAACACTGGGCACCAGCAGCTCACGCCTGTAATCCTAACTATACAGAAGGCTGAGCTCTGAGGATAGCAGTTCAAAGCCAACCTAGGCAGAAAAGTCTCCATGAGACTCTTATCTCCAATAAACTACTCAAAAAAGCCGAAGTGGCACTGTGGCTCAAGTGGTAGAGTGCTTGTCTTGAGCACAAAGAGGCTCAGGGACTGAGTTCAAGCCCCAGGATAGGCCAAAAAAAAAAGTAGTAAATGCAAACATATTAACACATTTAGTACTCTCTATCACCATCAAACCAACCAACCCATTTATTCTTTAAATACCTCTGTGGTAAATATCTCCATTTTACAAAAGAGGAAACTGAATCTTACAATGGTTAACTCTAAGATCAGCACCCAAGACAGTAACTAATGCCTGAAGTACTACCACTTCATATCGTTACAACTTACAATAAAGTTGACTTAGTCAAAAATGACTCCTACTCAGATTTAACATTAATAAAATTCACATTAACTTCTGTACAATAATGTAAAGATACTTAATACTACTATTTAATCATATACTTTGAAATGGTTAAAAAAAAATAGAAAATCTTTTCTTATGTCTTGAGACAGCCACAAATAGCTCATGCCTGTAATCCTAGCTACTCAGTAGGCTGAGATGTGAGGAACCTATTTCAAAGCCAGTCCAGGCAGGAAACTCCTTGAGACTCTTATCTCCAATTAACCATCAAAAAGCTAGAAGCAGAGCTGTGACTCAAGTGGTAGAGTAGCCTTAAGCAAAAACCTAAAGGACAGAACCCAGGGCTCTGAGTTCACACCCAGTATTGGCACAAAAAAATATCACTTCTAGCTTTGTGTAAAGTATCTTCCTTGCTATTCTTGATAACAGAGAAGTTGTTCTGTGAAAGGTTCATTTTGGTAGTTAGTGTCTTTGGTAGAAAGTGGTCCTGGTGCCTGGGGCAGAAGCACAGCCCACCCAGAATAAGGGAAGAAGGCAGAGGTAGACATGCTGCTACCACAGAACCAAGAGGGACTGGCAAACTGTGTGGAGATTAAAATATAACCTACCACCTGTTTCGATATTACTCACATAAGCTTAAGAGTTTTTTCATCTTTAGATAAAGTATTTCAAATTATAAAAAAAATTATAGAAAATTTGTATTTTACTGTCCATGAATACAACTATAGCACAGTGAAAAATATTCACATTGCTGGCTGCCGGTGGCTCACACCTGTAATCCTAACTACCCAAGAGGCTAAGATCTAAGGACTACAGTTTGAAGCCAGCACACGCAGGAAAGTCTGTAAGACTCTATCTCCAATAAACCACCTAAAAACTGGAAGTGGAAGATAATTAGCCTTGAGCAAAAAAGCTCAGGGACATCATGCAGGTCCTGAATTCAAGCCCTATGACCAACAAAAAAAAATTCACATTAATTTCAAGTTAGGAATTTCATGTTCATAAAAGATAAAAATAAGACCTTTGTGAGACTTATTTAATGACCTCCATGATATAATCCCAGTCTTCTAGTTTCTAATCCTAGCTCTGTATGATGAGATTTCTTAATATCAGGACAAACAAATCAGCCTTACCAACTTTGGGGTCCAAAACCAAGCCACCAGCATAAGCTGCTTTCTTACGTCCTTTCTTATGAGTATCTCCATCAAATTCTTCATCTTCATCTCCCTAATATCAAATGGAAAGATAACTTCACTGGCCAGCAACTAGTTAACTGATTAAGAAGTTTTATCATTCCCTCTTTTCCAACTGCAATACTCACATTTCACAAAAATTATTTACTTTTAGTATTTTGTGCTCAAAGTAAATAATTTCTGTTAGACCTACCTGTGGGGAAAGTATTCGTGTATGGTCATTCATAAATGAATGTTCAAATATGATACTTTCCTAAACAAATACCTACCTCTGAGTTAACAATATGCAAATTCTATTTTTAAACACTTCTGTAAATCCTAGCTACTTGGGACACTGAAACTAGAAGGACGGTGAGTCAGAGCTAGCCCAGGCAAAAAGTTCACAGGAACATTTCTCAACCCATAAAAAGCTGAGCATGATGGTACACACGTCCTTCCAGGTATGTCAGAAGCATCAATAGTAGAGTCATGATCCAGGCTGGCTGGGCAAAAAGCAAGAAACCATTCAAAGTAAAAACCCAGCAAAAAGGGTAGAGGTATGGCCCAAGTGACAGAACACTTATCTAACCAACACAAGGCCCTGAGTTCAAACCCCAGTACCACCCAAAAACTTTAGATGTGAAATCAATAGCTATTAAAATACTAATTTTGTATTATACAAATTTTTAGATTATAAAGGAACACTTAAATTCATCATTCTCAGAGCTGGCCAGTGGCTCATTCCTGCAATTCCTGCTACTCAGGAAGCAGAAATCACCAGGATAATCATATTTCAAGGCAAGCCTGAGTAAAAACCTAGACCTCATCTCAACAAATAAGTCAGGCAATAGTGGTCTACATGTTTGGTGCCAGCTTTGCAAGAGGCTAAGAGTAGGAGGACTGCAGTTCGAGACCAATCCAGAAGAAAAGGTTAGGAAGATCCTATCTCAAAATATAAGCTGGACTTTAACATTCCATTCTGACCCTGAATTAATTAGTACTAAAGCTAATAAAAACAGGAACTATAATCCAATGTCAGGAAAGCCACTCCAGAGATCTTACTGTGGAGATCATAATCATACAAACTGAGTGTCCCCAATCTGAAGTGTGAAATGCTTTAAAATTTGGAATTTTTTTCAATATCACAATATAAACCAGAAAATCCACACTTGATCCTCTTGTGACTGATCTTTTAAAAATATTGTGTAAAATGGCATTCAAGTTCTAATGTATAAGGTATATGTGAAACATAAATAAATTTCATGTTCAGACTTGCATCCACACCCAAGATTCTTCATTAGATATATGCATATATCTCACAATCCAAAAATCTTAAATTTGAAACACTTCTAATCCAAGCATTTTAGATCAGATATACTCAACATGGACAGAAAAATGTAGCACAAAAATGAAGGCTTCTAGCCAAGGTACCAGTATCTCATGCCTGTAATCCTAGCTGCTCAATCTGAAGGTCTTAGTTCAAAGCCAGGTCAGACAAGAAAAGTCCATGGGAAGCTTATCTCCAACTAAACACCAAAAGGGCAGAAGTAAAGCTGTGGCTTAAATGGTAGAACACCAGCTTTGAGGAAAAAAGCTAAGGGACAGTGCCAAGAACTTGAGTTCAAGCTCTAATCACCAAGAAAAAAAAATGAATGAATAAAGAGTCCTAGATTTAAGGAAATGAAAGGTTTACCCTTGGGCTTATGTGTGAAAGCACTTTCTGTATTAGTCACCTGTCAGAGAGGTCTAATGACACCCTCAAAGAATAGCATGTTTCACAAATAATTTTTGCCTGTCCAGAAGGGGCAGAAAAAACAACAACAAGAAAACAGCCATACAAGCACAATGGAACAAACCTGGCATGGCTTATAGTATATAGGGGTTGAATATCTTGGAAACAGATGTTATCACAGATAAAAAAGGCATTTAGGTAATAAAAAAAGAAGAATAGGAAAAGGCAAAATACCATGCAATTTTTGACCCACCAGTTTTTGCTGAGGTTTTCTGAAATTCTGTTTGTCAGGCACAATATAGTTGTTTTCATAAAATGCATGAAGCAACAAGAATTCATTTCGCTCAGATCGTCCACCCATCAGTGTCCTAGACTATTAAACAGAATTTCTTTGTTTAAAAATTTGAGCATGAAATCATAATAAACAAAAGCAGTTCTGAGTCAGTTAATTTAATCATGGTACCACCCTTAAAACCACTCCTAGTAAGAAAGGCTTCATTTTGCTAAATTATTTCTAACATGTTCCTTAAGCATTATAGTTAAGGGAGACAAAGAGGGCTTAAAATATCAACAGCTTGGCTATTTCCTTACTTCCCAATGGAGCATCCACCAAATACACACTTCCGGATGTTAGAGAGATGATCTTTATATTCACCCAAATTCAACACACTGCACCTGGCATTCCTCCCTTTCCCCAACTAGTTGTTCTTTTTACAAAAGAAGTCCAGCTTTCAGAACCAAGTTACTCATTTTATAACCATGCATTTAGTCTCATTATCATATAACAACTACCCCAAGCAAACACTGAATCCAACAGGAAATGCTTTTTCCCCATTTCTAAGTTAAATTTACCATAATGTTCCCAGCGATGTTAGTGATCTGCAATGCTAATGGAAGAACATTTAGCTCACACATGATCTGCAAAATGAACCTGGCATCTTTCCAGGTGTGTTCCAACAGGTACAACAGATGAGAAGATTCACTGTACAGAAAAGTAAGAATGAAACAGAATCAAGTAATTAAAAGAAACAATGACTATAATCAGAACTTCATAAAATATTACAAAGAATTTTTGGTATAAGTAACTGTAGAGCTACAGCACCTTGGCTTTGGAAGCAATTTAAAACAAGGTTGGTATGTAATTAGGAATGCATTCATACCACTGATCCCTGTGCCCTTCTCTGAAACACACAAAAAAAAAAATCCATAAAGTGAAATTATGTGTTAACTACAACCTTGAAACTGCCTAAGTCTTTTCATTCATGCTGTCAAATATATACTGCATGCCTACTTAATGTCAAGCACTGGCTGCTACAAGTACAACTGAAATATCCTGTCCTTGTGGAGCTTATGTCCCTATGGGGAAGACAGAGTTCAAAAAAAAAAGAAGTTAAATGTGTAGTATTTTGCATCAAGAACTGACACTGATCAAGCCTCCTGACTGACCAAAAAAAAAAAAAAAAAAAGAACTGACACTGCACGTTTATGGAGGAAACTGGAAAACTTTACTGACAACAAAGACCTAGAAGAGGTAAAGGACCAAGCTTGTGGATGAGTATGTGAGAAAAATACATTCCAGACAGATAACAGCATATTCAAAGGCCCCAACTCAGGTACAGATCTGGTACCCCGTTCCAGAAGCCAGAAGGAAATCAGTATGGCTAAAGAAGACAAAAAGCTGTAAAGAACAGTAGGAAATTAGGACATGGTTAACAGCATAGAGAAACTTTGTATAGGACCATATAGGCCAAAATGAGGACCCTATTTTTTAACTTTGAAATAGTCACTGGGAGATTTTGAAAGATTTAATTTTAGTGGGATAACTGGTCCTGAATTTAAAATAGACTACAATAGCTGAACACCAGTGGCTCATGCCTGTAATCCCAGCAACTCAGGAGGTAGATTTCACTGAGGGGATTTCACGTTTAAGGCCATCCTAGGCGAAAAAAATGTTTCAAGACTCCATTTCAATCAAAAAGCCAGGCATGGTGGTTTGTGTCTATGGTCTCAGCTACATGGGAGACTGTAGGTTGAAGGGTTGCAATCTGTGGATAGCCTGGGTCCTAATGCAAGACCTTACCTAAAAATAACTAAAGGGATGGAGGTGTGGCTTAGGTCACAGAGTCTCTACCTATGAGGCCCTGAGCTCAAACTCCAATACTGCCAAAAAACAAATCACAAGGGGGCAAGGGCAAAAGCAAAATATTAGTATATGAGAATATGACTTGTTCCTTGTGAAACTCATGATGGAGTTTAATCCTCATTATTTTATTACTACAAGAGTAGAAGCAGAAATAGTAGCGTATTTACAGATGGGACACAAAGGAGTGGTAGCATCTCCCTGTAATCCCAGTTAGGATGGAGGCATAAGTAGGGGACTACAGTCTAAGGCTGGAGCCCAGGCAAAACCTTACAACCCTAACTGAAAAATTAAAGCAAAAAAAAAAAGATGAGGGCATGGTTCAAATGGTAGAGTGCCTGCCTAGTAAGCACAAGGCTCTGTGCTCAAACCCCAGTATCAATAATTAATTGATATCTCATGATTGAATACTATTGGCTCTCTAGTAAGAGACCAGAATATATACACATGTGCTCTGTGCCTCATATCACATGATGCCCAATACTACCTCAGATGCTTACAGCAAAGATCACCACTAATTGAGGCCTCTAAATCCCAGATGTCCGAAATTGTAAGCCAAAACAAACCTCCTTTCTAATTTATCCAGTATGTGTTGTTGTGTTTATTATCACCAAAAAATGAATAAAGATATCCAGTAATCCAGGGGAAGAGATACGAGAAGTGGTCAAAGCCACATATATTTAGAAAGTCAATAATACAACTACTTAAAGATAATAAAAATAGCTGGGAAGGTGGCTCAGTGGGAGAGCGCATGCCTTGCATGCCAGAGGCCCTGGGTTCAATTCCCCAGCACCACATAAATAAAAAGAAAAAAGCCGGAAGTGGCGCTGTGGCTCAAGTGGTTGAGCGCTAGCCTTGAGCTGAAGAGCTCAGGGACAGCGCCCAGGCCCAGAGTTCAGGCCCCATGACCGGACCCAAAAAAAAAAAAAAAAGATAATAAAAATAGGGGCTGAGAAGGTGGCTCGGTGGTAGAGTGCTTGCCTTGCATGCATGAGGCCCTGGGTTTGATTCCTCAGCACCACATAAGCAGAAAAAAACGAAGTGGAGCTGTGGCTCAAGTGGTAGAGCCCTAGCCTTGAGCTGAAGAGCTGAGGGACAGCGCCCAGGCCCAGAGTTCAGGCCCCACAACCGGCAAAAAAAAAAAAAAAAAAAGATAATTAAAATATATCAAAAAAAAATAAGTACAGCAGAAGAAAATTTCAAAAGAAGTTGAGCTGGCAATATTCTGATGAATTCTGAGGAATCCAGGATCATACCTGTACATATTCCGTACATTCTCCATTGGAATTACAACCCTTTCTGTTTTCAGAATCTGTTGAACCAGGTCTGTTAAATGGTAGCTTTTACAGTGAATCAATTCCTTGGCTGAAATTTCCACATCACAAATCATTCGGCCACAGGTAGCATTTCTTTCACCAAATCCACTCCGGCTCTACAAGACAGAGAAAAAGGATAATGAAGAAACCCTTCTTCCATTTACCAATCAAATATTTTTGAACACTTACTATATATCAGATATTGTTCTAGGCACTCTGGATATAGTAGTGAGCAAAACAGAAAAGATTCGATTTGGTTTTTTTATTGCAATAAAAAAAAAAAAAAACAGCATAGGACTGGAAATGTGGCCTAGTAGTAGAGTGCTTGCCTAGCATGCAAGAAGCCCTGATTCCTCAGAACCATATAAACATAAAAGGCCAGAAGGGGTGCTGTGGCTTAAATGGTAGAGTGCTACCCTTGAGCAAAAGAAACTCAGGGACAGTGCCCAGGCCCTGAGTTCAAGGCCCAGGACTAGCAATAAATAAATAAATAAATAAATAAGCAGGCAAGCATAGATCTGCTTATCACCAATGCAAGGCCCTTAGTTCAAACCCCAGTAACACAAAAAAAGAAAACCAGCAAACACAAGAAATGTTACAGCTAGGGCTGGGAAGGTGGCTCAGTGGTAGAGCGCTTGCCTTGCATGCCTGAAGCCCTGGGTTCAATTCTTCAGCACCACATAAGCAAAAAGAAAAAAGCCGGAAGTGGCGCTGTGGCTCAAGTGGTAGAGTGCTAGCCTTGAGCTGAAGAGCTGAGGGACAGTGCCAAGGCCCAGAGTTCAGGCCCCACAACCGGACCCCCCCCCCCCCCAAAAAAAAAGAAAAGAAATTTTACAGCTTTAGGAGGTAATACGCAGATGACAAAGAAGGAAAATAAAGCAGGGTGAGATGGAAAAGGACTTCGAAGGGACTGCATTTTAAATAGAGCGCTCAGGGTAGGCCTTACAAAGAAAAAAAAACGAAGTATTTGGATGAAGTGCTAGTAACTACCGGCCTACCATAAAAATAGTAACAAGAAAAGCAAGAACAGCCGGGCGCTGGTGGCTCACGCCTGTAATCCTAGCTACTCAGGAGGCTGAGATCTGAGGATCGCGGTTCAAAACCAGCCCAGGCAGGAGAGACCGTGAGACTCCTATCTCCAATAAACCACCAGAAAACCAGAAGTGGCGCTGTAGCTCAAGTGGTAGAGCGCTCGCCTTGAGCTGAAGAGCTGAGGGACAGCGCCCAGGCCCAGAGTTCAAGCCCCACGACCGACAAAAAAAAGAAAAGAAAAGAAAAGAAAAAACAATAGCTCCAAAGATGATCAAACTAAATTCACTTGAAGAATGGCTCAAGTGGTATCATGCCTGTCAAGCAAGTATAAGGCCCTGACTTTAAGTTCCAATACTGCCAAAAGAAAAAGAAAAGGTCATGGGGCTTGAACTGAGAGCCTCACACTGACTCACCATCCTTGCTCACTCAGCTGGTGCTCTACCATTTAATTCGCATCTCCAATCTAGGTTTTTGCTGATTATTTTGGAGGCGAAATCTCACAGACTTTTCTGCCTGGGTTGGATCCAAACCACAGTCCTTTGAATCTCAGTCTTCTGAGTAGCTAGGATTATAGGCCTAAGTTGCTGGCACCATACTTCATTGGTGTCTCATAGCTCCTTTGCATTCATTCCATCTTCTTCTGAGTAATAGTGACTTCTGAAGCCTCCGGCCCTGTCGTGAGGACTATCACTTTAGAAATGCCAAAGAAAAGCTAAAATGGCATTCTATCTTTGTTTACTATTCCAAGATTTAATTGTTAATTTAAAAAACTACCAATGGACCAGGTGCTGATAGCTCATACCTTTAATCTGAACTACTCACAAGGTTCAGATACGAGGATCACAGTTCAAACCCAGCTCAAGAAAGACTTGAGACTCTTATCTCCAATTGACCACCAAAAAGCTGAAAGTGGAGCTATCACTCAAGTGGAAAGCACTAGCCTTGAGGGAAAAAAAAAAAACCAGGACCAACACAATAAAGAAAAAAGAAACTACCAATGGCTTTTACAAATAAAATACTGTATTCAAAGGAAGCTATGTTTAGTGCCAAAGTTATAATAGCACTATGGGGAAGGAGGAGTAAAACAAAAATAAAATGAATGAATGAATGAGAGTTGAAGAACCTCTAAATAAAATGATAGACTTAGCCAGGTGCCAGTGGCTTACACTTGTAATCCTAGCTACTCTGAGGATCACAATTCAAAGCCAGTCCAGGCATAAAAGTCTCCATGAGATTCTTATCTCCAATTAACCACTCAAAAACCAGAAGTGGAGCTGTGGATCAAAGTGGTAGAGTGCTAGCCTTGAGAAAGAAAGCTCAGGGACAGCCTCCAGGCCCTGATTCAAGCCTCACAACTGACAAAAATAAAAATAAAAAATAGAACTAAATAAAATGATAGACTTCTAATTCTGTTCATGTTTGTGAGTTCAAATTTTTTTCATTAATCAACATGATTGTTATACTATAATAGTTTATATAAGGAAAAAAAAGGGTAAATAGATCATCTTTTCTCTTTCATTATCAATTATCCAAATAGGAGGTTGGAACCAACAATACAAATAGTATCAAATGTTCTTTAAGTGTTTGTTTGCTTGTTCCGGTTGTTACTATTTTATGGCATATCCTGTAACAAAATAAAGAAATCCTATTTCAAAAATATAGTGTTCTATGGTAGCTATCACATATTTTTAAAAGCCAAACTAAGCCAGGTGCTCAGGCTCACGCATGAAATCCTAGCCAATCAGGAAGCTGAGATCTGAGGATCGCAGTTCAAATCCAAACCAGGCAAGAAAGTCTGCTGTGGGCCTCTTACCTCAATAAACTACTCAGAAAAAGCTGGAATTAGTGCTGTGGTAGAACACGAGCCTTGAAAACAAAGAGGCTCAGGGACAGCGCCCAAGTCCCTAGTTTGGCAAAATAAATTTAACAAAATAAAATGATTTTTCAAAATTATTACCCCAAGCTTTGGCATAGTGGATCGTTTCAGCCGACTGATCTTGGACCAGTGAGGAACTTTGGACACATTAATTCTCTGCAGGAGCACTTCCAGTTCAAACCCATAAATATTATGACCCTAGTTAGAAAAAAGAAGGCAGCCAGTAATATTTGAACAAATGCAAATTAGAAGAGTTTATCTTCAAATGCACAGGATTTCTTTGCCCTTTCTTTTCCTGGTCTCTAATTGAAGACATCACGAGCCTACCTCCGATTGGGGGTCCTTTCTTCTTCAGGAATTTATTCATCAGCAGCATTCATTAGCTTTGACATTAACAAGGCTGCTAAACAGATTGCTGGAATAAACTTTATTTCATACTAATTGAGACAAGGTTCATATGATTTCTTTTAATTTGCAGTTCATGCCTCATAATGTCGGAGGCAAATGCAAATTTTAATGCCCCATACCTTTTCCATATCAGTAAATGCTCTTCAAACAATTTCATTTTGCTTCCCTGAGAACAGAAATCTGCCTGTGTGATAGATATATCACTTCATATAAAAGTTCTTAGAAAACTCAGGAACCACGTGCTGTTTCAACTGTGAAAACTGAGTTCCAATACTATTGATTTAGATCTTTAATGAGCAAAAATTTAATATATAATACCAGTGAACAGTTCAAATAAGAAACTTGAAACCAGGGAACAAAACTATACAGGACAGAAATAACTCAAAAATGTAACCAGAGTTTACATTCCTATAATTATTTCCATTTTCCTTGTGAATAACATTACTCACATGACATGCTTAGTCAAAATTTGCTGAGCAGTACATTAGATTAGTACATAACTTTGTTCCTAAGTTCAATTAAAAATATACACCACCACTTAGAATAGATAAAATCACACTGATGGAGATTAGAGTGGTGGTTGCTGGGGCTAAAGAAAGAGCGACTAAAAGGTACAGAGTTTTAGTTTTCAGAAGAGGAACAGTTACGGAGATGGTGATGGTATAAACGTGGCAATAGTTGCACAACATTATAAAGGTAGTTACTAACATAAATTGTACACTTAAAGGTAGTTTATTCTATGTTATAGGTACTCTGCCAAGATATAAAGATACACCCAAACATACACACATATACACAGTAGTACTATCTATTAAAAGACCCAATGGACATAGTTTCATTTCTAAATTATCCAAGATCAGGCATCCAAGCCATGCCAGGGTTTCTATCTTACATGTGGGTTTCTCACACACAGAGACATAGCTTTAATACCCTTAAGCTGGGCTCTGTGACATCCCCTTGGTGTTCAAGATACAGTTATTAGAGGCAAGGTGCTGAACCAAAGAACTATGAATAGAATCTCCTTGGTGTCTTAAAGATGGATCCTGAAATAATGTAAGGGAAGTAAGTGGGTGCAGACATTTGTAGCAATCCACATACTTTTAGGCCTTTCCACCAACAGAAAAGGGATCCAACAGGAAAAATGAACCTGAATTATAGGGCAAACATTTCAGTAAGGCTTCAATGTAACCAAATTACTCATACTACATTTAAAATATAGGCACTTACAATCTCTTAGCTCTGAAAAAGCAAACTAACTCTTGACAGATCCATTAATTCAAATAAAAGACAAAAGGATACCTATCAAAAAAGCCTACAAACAAGGGAGGCTAGAAGATGCAAAAGAGAAAAATGTTACTGTATGACTCCTAGGAAATGGATCATGCTCTCTCAATGAATTATTAGTTTACACTATCTAGTGGAAACATACCAGATTGTCAAGGGGAAAAAAAAAAATCTAGCCCTGAGCCCTCAAAAGAATGTATCATACAGATCCACTGCACTCATAAAATACTTGAATTAGTTTCTGTCACCACTAGACAACTGGCTACTAACCAAAAATTCTGAAGATACTAACAGTCTATGCAGTTGTTAACTGATATGCTGCTTTCTAATGAATGGAGTATCATACACTGTAATAGTAATTCAGAGGATGCTTTTATATTAGAAAAAAAAATTACAATGGGCTAAGATGTTTTCCTCTTTCTATTAGCAGGAAGTACAACAATTCCCACCAGTCCATAGGGTCTGAAAAGATTCTTTAGTCCTCAGAAGTAAACAGCCAATAATTTAGATTAACGAAGTCACCCTGAAAAGAATTAAGAAATGAAGAGCTTCCCCACAACACAGATCAAACATCTACTCACCACAATGACATCAGGATCAATTTTGTGAACTTTTGCAAGGAAAAAACCTAGCAATGTTCTTTCTGTTGTAGCAACCTCAACCTTCACATTCTGTTAGATAGAAACATACTTGTCACTGACTCTTTTAAGTACTATGCCTTTGCTTCTTGTTCAAGCAGACTAAGATTTCTTAGGGCTAAATGCAATGCCTATTTCAAAACTAAATGCAGCAGTGAAATTTCTGATTCTGTTTATTATTGTAATAACAATTTCACAAGGTCTCTGAGGAGCTCATCCTAATAATATGCTGTGAAAACACAAAATTTTAAGTGCTAAGCAACATTAAGAACAGAAATGTCCTTCCACAGAGACATATTTGTGCATTGGACACATTTTAAAGCATATAAATCAGAGTACCTTTCAAAAATACCACTTTGCCATATAATCCCTGGTAGACTTCACTGTTTTTGTATTTATCAGGCAACGAAATCCCAAGAACTGTATAAACTAATCTCAAATAGCGGTGTAAGAATCAATAAATAAGAAACTGCAAGTGCCTTAAGAATAAATAAAATTTATCTTCACACAAAGGCTTCCATTTAGATTACTAAATATAAATTAGATATTCAGAAAATATATTATGAAACTCTTCAAATGAAAGTTGATGGCTCTTATGTTTTGTAACATGAACTCAGTTTTTAAAAAATGTCAGCTTGACTCTAAGAATTTTCCTGTAATTTTATTTGACTAAGTACTTCAGGGCATGACACAAATGATAACCTAAACCTGATAGTAGCCCCCAACTACTGAACTTCTCATGCTAATTCAAAATAATGTAAGTGGAGCCTAACAAGGTTACTAGCAGTTAACTTTGTCATAGGAAGACATTGACAAATAAAGCTATTACTTGCTCAATACAATTAGTTGTATAAAACAGAGGGTCTCCTAAAAGAAATTCTTTGTCTTTTTTTCTGGTATTGGAGTTTAAACTCAAGAACTTTATGCTTGCTCAGCAGCTCTCTATCATTTGAGCATGCTCCTGGTCCTTTTTGCTGGATTCTTTTTCTTTTTTGCTCCACCCCCAACCCAAATAGGGTCTCGCTTTTTGCCTGGACTGGCCTGAGCCACAATCCTCCTATTTAAGCTGCCTGAATTGCTGAGATGACAGGTGTATATCCTAGTGCTCAGCATTTTTTGGTAATTGAGATGAGGTCTTCTAAATTTTTCCCTAGATTGGTCTTGAACGATCCTCCGAATCTCAGTCTCACAAGGATCTAGGATTATAGACATGAGCCACTGAACCTGGCTGAAAATGAAATTCTTGACACTGAATATAGTAACTTTTGTGAAAACCCCACTAAATTGTACTACTCTCTCTGATATTTTCATAAGGGTTTATGATTTCTTCATGGAACACACTAGAAGTTTAGAGATCACTGACCATATTATATAGCCCTATAATAGCTATAGTATTCCCAACTTCACTTGGTTGAACTCACCCAACACCTTCCAAAAATAATCATAAGATCATTCATTCAGTAAAAGCTTCCAGTAAGCCATCTAAAGTCTACCCATGTACTAATACAATGTACAATTCCATTACTTTCAGATGATAAAACATGTAAATCTTTTAAAATAATATTTCTAGGTTTTGGTTTTTGATACATTTTAATGAGCTAATACCAAATTCTGATCTAAAACAAGACACCTAATAAAATACATAACTACCTGTCTCTACTAATCTATACCATTCTCCTCTTTCCAGACAAATAGATCCTCATATCTAAGAGGAACAAAGTTATTTACCTTTTCATTAATGACTTCTTTGAAAGCATATGGAAATATACAGTCCTTTGGTTTAGAAACAACTGTAAGAAGGAAACAAAAAGATTCCAATATCCATCTTAGTCCAAATTCAGGTAATATACATGTCTCCAAATGAAAACCACATTAAATATAAGTCAAATTTCCCCTAATTCCTACAATTAAGAAGGCCAAGCTGGGTTCCCGTGGCTCATGCCTGTAATCCTAGCTACTCAGGAAGCTGAGATCTGAGGATCTTGGTTCAAAGCCAACCCCAGCAGGAAAATCCATGAGAGTTTTATCTCCAATTAACCACCAGAAAACCAAAAGTGGCACTGTGGCTCAAATGACAGAGCACTCACCTTGAGCTGAAGAGCTAGGGGACAGCGCCCAGGCCCAGAGTTCAAGCCCCACGACAAAAAATTAAAAATAAAAAAAGGTCAAGTAGGGCTGGATATAGTTCAGTGGTAAAGTGCTTGCCTCACAAGTGCAAAGTCCTGGGATCAATCCCCAGTGCCAAAAAAGAAAAGACAAAAAAAAGTTTAAAAAAAAAAAAAGGGCTGGGAAGGTGGCTCAGTGGTAGAGCACTTGCCTTGCATGCCTGAGGCCATGAGTTCCGTTCCTCAGCACCACATAAGCAAAAAGAAAAAAGCCGGAAGTGGCACTGTGGCTCAAGTGGTAGAGCACTAGCCTTGAGCTGAAGAGCTGAGGGAC
>NW_012267310.1:4680483-4682944 GCF_000151885.1 Dipodomys ordii | reverse complement strand
CTAGCCTTGAGCTGAAGAGCTGAGGGACAGTGTCCAAGCCCAGAGTTCAGGCCCATGACTGGACCCAAAAAAAAAAGTCAAGCAATTCCATTCGTCACTTTGTTGAACCTTAAAGGAACAGCTAGAACCCTATGTCTACACAACTATTAAAACAGCTTTAAAAACATTTGTTATCCACTGGAATTAGAATGGCAGATTATAATAATCTTCCCCCATAGAAATTCAAACACTATTACAAGCTTACTCAGTATAAAATGAGGAATTCAGTTCCATTTTTACAAAGTTGGAAAAAAATAAAGATGATCAAAGCTTCATTTACTATACCAAAAGTTTTTTGCCTCACATAATTGCTGTTTACACATTAATACATACACTGAGGAGGTAAATAAATGCATATTAAAGGCACTAAGACTGCTCATCCAGCTATTATCATTTTTCCATGTGTTTTAACTATTTAAGGAGTAATTATACCTCACACAGTCCTCTGGTGTGTTTCCTAGTAGCATTTTCTTAACACCCAAAAAAAGAGACAAGAGAAGCTGCCCAAGTTAAGATCTGATTCTGGACTGGAAAAGATCCCAGAAAACATAATACATCAGTAGTGTTATTCCCTCTCTCCTCGTTAAGAAATGTATTTAACTGACCAAGCTCTCACATGAAATACATCAGAATTCTCCTGAGAAAATGAATCAAAATACAAATGCAGAATTTTCACCCACTGCCTTTTATGCATAGCACAACTCAACTCCAATTTGATATTACCGATTTGATAACTCCTCACAAATAGGTAAACATTTATTTTTGGCATCTTGCCTCATCACACACACACCCAAAAAAAAAAAAAAAAAAAAAACCTTTGGCCAATAAAGCTTAGTTTCCACAGCTGAAAACAACCTTCTTTAACAATACGCACTAACTACTCTTGAAAACAATTTTTGAAAAACAAGTTACTGAGCCAACAGCTGGAGAAAAAAAAAATAAAAAATTCAAATCAAGCTATTAGTAAACCATCTCTTAAAAAAATACATACCACAGAAGTGTGATTGAAAGGGCGGTTGTGGGGGTGCTTTGTCTAATTCAAAATGGTGATGGACCAAAGCTGCTATAGCAATAATCTGCAAAGGAAGGAGGGAGGGGGGGGGAAATCACCAGACACCTATTACATTCTGCATTCTCACGAAAACCACCAAGAATATAAAAAAAATTTAAGTCCATATGAATACTTCTAACTTTACTATGAAAATATTTAAATAAGTTTAAAAATACAGAGAAGCAGAGTAAATAAAATTGACTCCCACAAATCCATCACCCACTTCCAACTACCATCTCATCTATAGCCCTACCTACTTCCTGCTTCCTCCCAGATCATTTTGAAGCAAAACCCAGACATACGTACCATTTTACCTGAAACTATTTCACCATGAATATCTGAAACAGGGCTTTCCAACCTCAGCACTATTGACATTTTGGACAAGTAATTCTGCCATGGGGACGGTCTAGGGCACTATAGGATGTTTAGCAGCATCTTAGACTATATCCACTAGATGCCAGTAGTACCATCCCCACCTATTCACCCAATCCCTGAGTCATGCCAATCAAAATGTCTTCAGTAAGTTCTAATATGGTCCTTATTTACTGATACAAGATGATCCAGACTTACCTTAGATATTTTTCTGTTCTCTGCTCTTCTCCATAGAGCCCTATTTCCTTTACTAGGAAATGATATGTGGAAACCTCACTCTGGACCCTAGGAATGGATGCTGCTTTTAACTAAACACTAATTAAACCTTTCACAAACAATTTATTAACTCCAGTCATCTACTGTATAAACTATTATTTATAAGATCAAGGCCTGGGAGCCAGAAGCCAGCAGCTCACATCTATAATCCCAGTTACTTAAGAGAGGGGAGATTAGAATGACCACAGGGCAAGGCCAGCACAGGCTAAGGGTTCTCATAGACACAGTGGCACATGTCTGCCATCCCAGATATAGCAGGAAGCATAAATAGGAGAACTGCCTAAAGGAAAAAACAAGACACTATCTCAAATAAAACTAGACAGCAAAAAAAAAAAAAAAAAAAAAAGGCTGGCACTATGGATCAAGTGATAGCTTGAAACCCTGAGTTCAAACCTCAGCACTCCCTCCCACCGCCAAAAAAAAAACAACAACAACAAGGGCTAGGGATGGAGCTAAGTGATAAGGTCTTAAATTCAATACATAAATAATGTTTTTAGAAAAGGAGGAATGCTGGGGGTGAGGGAAGGAAGGGATAGTTGGACAACAAGAAAGAAGGAAAGGGGTAACAATAATTGACAAGAAATGTACTCATTGGGCTGGGAAGGTGGCTCAGTGGTAGAGCACTTGCCTTACATGCATGAGGCCCTGGGTTCGATTCCTCAGCACCACATAAGCAGAAAAAAAAAGCCGGAAGTGGCACTGTGGCTCAAGTGGTAGAGCGCT
>NW_012267310.1:4663906-4680433 GCF_000151885.1 Dipodomys ordii | reverse complement strand
ACATAAGCAAAAAGAAAAAATCTGGAAGTGGCGTTGTGGTTCAAGTGGTAGAGCGCTAGCCTTGAGCTGAAGAGCTGAGGGACAGTGCCCAGGCCCAGAGTTCAGGCCCCATGACCAGACCCAAATAAATAAATAAACAAATAAAAGAAATGTACTCATTGCCTTACTCATGTAACTGTAACCCCTCTGTACAGCATCTTAACAATAAAATAAAATTTTTAAAAATAAATAAATAAAAAGTGAAAAGATTGACAAATGCTCTTTAAAAAGATCACGATCAGTGACAAAAAGAACTTAGAAGCAAACATATAGAAGTTCTCATTAACCACAGTGAGCCAAACATAAGCATAAAAAATTGGCAAATTGAACCCAAGCACTGGTGGCTCATGCCTATCATCCAAGGAAGCTGAGATATGAGGATCATTGTTCAAAGACAGTCCAGGCAGAAAAGGTCAAGAGAGTCTTATCTCCAATTTAAGAAGTCAGAAGTGGAGCTGTTGCTCAAGTAGTAGAGCACTAGCCTTGAACAAAGTAGTTCAAGGACAGCAGCCAGGCTGGCACAAAAAAATTTAAAAAACAGTAAAAATCAGGGTTACCTCTGGGCACCAGTGGCTCACACCTAAATCCTAGCTACTCAGGAAGCTGAGACCTGGAGGATTATGAAGCCAGTCTGGGCAGATAAATCTGAGAGACTGGAGGCATGGTGTCTTAAGTGGTAGATTATAAGCTGTAAGCAAAAAAGCCAAGTAAGAGTGAAGCTAAGCAATGGCAATAAGTCACCAAGTTTAAGCTCCAGCACTGGCACACTAGCAAAAAAATAAACAGGGTTTGAGTAGCTCAAGTGATAGAGAGCCATTCTAACAAGCCCAAGGCCCTAAGTGCAAACAGAACGAAAAGGAAGGAAGGAAAGAAGGAAGGGGAAGAGAGAGAGGGAGGGAGGGAAAGACAGAGGAGGGGAGGGGAATGTGCATGCTTTGAGAAGTATATGAAGACAGAGTTAAAATGATACAATGCCCAAGACCAGCTTTAAAATACTTCAAGACAAATGAAGGGGAAGGGAGATAAATCTGACAAAATCTTGATAGCACATGAACATGTATGATAAGCATAGGAAGTTTACTATATTATTTTCTGTGTCCACTTTAAAAACAAAAATATATTTTAAAAATATATACGTAATTAATTTCAACAATTTGAAATTGCAATACAACACAAATTGAATTCATTCTCCAAAATAGTTTGATAGTGAATCAGTATTCTTTCCCCTCCAAAACCAACATTGTCTTGAAGACTAGCTATACAAGTTCAGACCAGTATTGTACATAAGGCATATATACAAAAGCTATACAGTTTCTTTACCTCATTTTGATGGTTCTTTACATTCTGCATTGTCTTCATGCTAAAAGACATCACTACAAGCGGAGGAGGACCAGCATCCTTAATTACATTCACCAAGTCTGGTTTCAAAGCCATTGCTTCAAATTTACACCAACTGATTGGCTGATTCAAAAGCTCTGAAAAATAGATGCAACACATCAATAGATACTTACTGAAAAAGTACTATAATTATGACATCTGTGATTAACTGAGATATTCTTCTAATAAGAATGACACAACATCTAACTAAACATAAGATTCTTCTGTGGGAGGTGGGGGAGGGAAGGGATAGTGGGACAACAACAAGGGAAGGGGTAACAATGATTGACAAGTAATGTACTCATTGCCTTACTCATGTAACTTGTAACTGTAACCCCTCTGTACAGCATCTTTACAATAAAATAAAATAAAAAATTTTAAAGAAAGATTCATAAATCCTCTCTTCTAATGACATAACATCTAACTAAATATAAGACAAATTTAGTGGGTGGTATGCCAATCTGTATGTGTGTTTGATTTCTTAGGGGGAAAAAAAAAGGTCCATAGCTTTTATAAAATATTCCAAAGAAAAGACCTAATATAGGCTTTTAAAAAATCAAAATAATGGCAGGGCACTGAATGGCTCACACATATAATACTAGCTACTCAGGAGGCTGAAATCTATTTTTCTTTGCTAGTCCTGAGCCTTGAACTCAGGGCCTGGGCACTGTCCGAGCTCCTTTGCTCAAGTCTAGCACTCTACCACTTGAGCCACAGTGCCACCTCTGGCTTTTTCTGTGTATGTGGTACTAAGGAATCAAACCCAGGGCTTCATGCATGCTAGGCAAGCACTCTACCACTAAGCCACATTCCCAGCCAAGGCTGAGATCTAGAGGACTGCAATTCAAAGAAATATCTGTGAGACAGCAAAATAATCAGTAAAAAAAAAAAACAGGTTAGAGATGTGGCTCAAGTGGTAGAACAGCAGCTGAGCAAGCAAGCTGAATCTAGCACAAGGCACTGAGTTCAAACTTCAGTACCATAAAAAATAAACAATGCCTTGGAGGAATCATAACAAACTTTAACTTCCCTTTAAGAAACCACATCATCTACCAGCAATCTACTTAGCATTTATCCTTACGTGGATTTTTTACTTCAAGCCAACACGGTCCTTTGATCTTTCTGTTCATCAAGAACAGTTCCAAGCTGGATGTGTTAGTTCCAAATACATGAGAAAACGTTTCTCCTTTCAAATCCTGAGGAAGCTGAGGCATTTCCGCCTAAAAAAGGAAAAACAAAAAGCTCTTTTGTTTAAAACTATTACTTCACATTTTTCAGTCTATATTCGAAATAAACAAAAGGCTCTCTATGAAGTAGAAGAAACCCCTTTGATATATATGAAATGTAATTTGCCACAAATGAAATCCAAAACAATTCACAGTAGGAAACAAAAACAATTCACAATGACAAAATAATGCATCTTGATGATACCCATTAGAAGAAAAATAGGACAAGAAGCTCCCCCAAAAAACAGAATTTCTGTCCAGAGCCATGCATGCCTCACTGATAAAGAATAGCCAAGTAAGTAGCACTCCATTAGAAGAATGGAAAGCAATAGAGTGAGACTCATTGACAATGTTTCCATGTACTTTGCATCACCACTGTCAAAAACATTTCTTAAAAGTTTCTCTTTTCCAACATCATGGGATCCAAACACTAGAACAGAGGTAAAAAGAGGTTAAAGTCCAGTTAATTAACACCCCACAGCAATGACCTTGCCTGCCACAGGAGCAAGAGGAGCGCTATTGCGATGCTACTGACACTCCTCTCTCACCTTTCAACTGCTCACAAGAGACACTTCAACAGACTAATGATGTCCAACTCCATCATGTAGCATTTATTCCACTTGACAAATTGTTGTGCTGTTCCAATTCATTTAAAGATACATACTTAAAAGCAGAAAGAAGCAGTATAACCTGTAGTCTTTGTACTTAAATTAATTTTACCCATTTCAATAAGTCTACCTCAATGAACTGTGGGCTTAAGGAGCCTTAAATACTTCTCACTGAAAGCCAGATGAAAGTTCAAAAACAGAAAAATGCTGAAAAGCCAACACCCAGTAATTTTTTTTTTAGTTTAACTTACCGAGTATCTAACTTCTAAGTAGTCAGACTTTTCTGGAACATCAGGTATTTCAAAAGCATAATTCTTTTCCACTGTCTGGGTAAGCAGATTATTTTTAAAACTTATTAGGAAAAAAATGCTTCAAACATTAAACTGGTCAGTAAAACATGCAAATACATGTTCCTTATTTAATATGCACATATCGAGTATCCTAACAGAACACAAAGGTAAGTAAAGCCAGAAAGACATCCTTTCCTCTTTCACCTTCTACAAAAACACTTAGTGACAAAATGCTAAAAGAACTTCTCCTAAACGATTTTAGGAGAAGTTACAATTTTACTGTATTAGATTTGTTACTAGTTCATATTAAGGAATTTCATTTGCTAAATAAGAAATGTAATTATAGCTCATATGACTGAGTATTGGCTATGTATCAAGGGTCTTTAATCACTTATTATGAATTAATCCAATAAATTCTTAATTTCAACAACTTATAAGCCCTATTTCTCAACACAAAGAAATTTCTCAGCTTTGGGCACTTGTCCAGTCACATACCAGTAACCAGCAAGGTAAGATTTAAAGTGCAAGTAACTGGGCCCCAGTACCTATGATCTTTACCACTAAACCACATCATCTGGCTTTGTTTGTGGTTCATTTGTTTGCATTACTGGGGATCAGACACAGTGCTTTGTACACTGCTGTTGGAATTTTAAAGATGTGGCTTGCCATAACTAAAATGCTCAAATAACTAAGATTGTATCTTTAGCAACTGAATTTTCCCTTTATGGTAATCACTATTAACAACCAGCATTCTGAGTGGGCTTTCAACCCCTGCAATTATGGCCAAAGACATCAAAATCAAGATAATATATTATATATAATCACATGAATAAAAGATATCCATTCTATCAGAAATAGAATCATATTCCAGATTTCCTCAAGGTAAAAAGTTACTTAACCTTCTACTCCAAATACATTGACAGGAACTAATATAAACAAAATAAGAATCGTTTCTTCTCCATTTCAGACTAACAGTAAATATATTAGAAACACTAAAAGCAATTAATTTGCTTTGAATTATCTTCCTTTCAAATCCATGGCCATTACTTCATAAGCATTTTAAAAATAAGTAAAACTTAATTTTACAAATATAACATAGTGTTATTACATTCAAACATCTGAGATATCCATTCCAGGAGTTATAGCCAAGCTGAAAGCATTTTGCATAAAGTAGACATGTAATAACTATTTGCAATTCAGGAAAGAAAAACAAAGGGTGAGAAAAAAATTCTTCATCAAATACAAACCTTAGACTTGAACTTCATAATCTTATATTTTGCTGCTATACTCTCATCAAATTCATCATAAATATCCTTCATTGTAACTGGAGCTCCTGTTTCTTTCCCTGTATTTAGATCGATTCTCTGTTCACCCATGGAAAGGAGAATGAAGGAGAAAAAGTGTTCATAAGATCTTCTCAGCTACCAGAAACCCAGATCTAAATCAATGTTCATCCTCACCCATTTAAACACTTAATAGCATCTCACAGATGAATTCAAAGACACAGAGCTAAAAGAAAAAAAATGTACTAAACTCAACATTCTAGTGTTCCCGATGCATCATAAAGACAAATCAGAGATAAAAGCAATCAATCCTATAAAATGGGAAATTATAAATCCTGTCCAAGAAGTTCTACAGTTCAATTCAGATTGGGAGAAACACAGAGCTAGGACTGAGAGGATTGGAGATGTTAAAACTCTTAATAAAAAGTGTAGAAGCTGCCAAACGCTGGCGGCTCACACCTGTAACCTTAGCTACTCAGGAGGCTGAGATCTGAGGATTATGGTTCAAAGCCAGCCCAGGCAGAAAATTCCTGTGAGACTATTATCTCTAATTTACTACCAGAAAACAGGAAAGTGGAGCTGTGGCTCAAAGTGGCAGAGTGCTAGCCTTGAGCAAAAAGAATTCTGGGACAGTACCCATGCCCTGAGATAAGAATCTCATGGCCTTTTCTAGAAAGGAAGCAAATGGAACTGTTCTTGTTAAATGGCCATGGAAAAAATGTCACTGAGGAGGGCTGGGAAGGTGGCTTAGTGGTAGAGTGCTTGCCTTGCATGCAAGAGGCCCTAGGTTCAATTCCTCAGCACCACATAAAGCAGAAAAAGCTGAAGTGGCACTGTGGCACAAGTGGTAGAGTAGTAGCCTTTAGCTGAAGAGCACAGGAACAGCGCCCAGGCCCAGAGTTCAGGCTCCATGACCAACAACAACAACAACAAAAAGAATGTCATTGCTGAGTATGCAGTAGAAGCATGAACACTGAGACAAAGGGAGATGCCTTAGCATCTCCAGCCTCATAATTAAGTAAATGAATAAGAGAAAAGATAGTATTATATATTAAAACTCAGACATTTTTACTAACTTGAAAAAACTCAATTCCACTTCCTTTTTCTACTTTTCCCAACCTCTAATGAAATTGTTGACAATTAGTGGTCAGACAAAAGAATCAGGGTTATAGAAAATTCATACCCTGTTGAATGACAGAGTTGGCAAAGTTGGCAGAGTTGGCAGAATATAGAATGTATGTCATATACAATCACTGAGAACTGAAAGCTTATCGCTAACATTTACCATTTCACGGGGAAGGAAGTACAGCGTTCGCTCAATGTTTTTCACCATGATACAACAGCTCACATGGGTCTTGGCTGAATCAACCCAAACTTTGCCAAACAGAAATACCACACCTAAAAGAATAAGGAAAAACCATGGGAAATGAAACATATCAATTATATGCAATGAAAAAGGTCAAAATAAATGCACAACTGAATGTTTCCACATTATCTATGCCTTCATGGTTACTCATTTGAACAGAAAATATACATCTGCTATCCATCCACTCCCTAAGTCAGATAAGTCCATTACTCAGTACTTAACACCATACACACTACCACAATTATATATACAATGTAACCATTGGAAAAAGGAAACAGAATAATTCTAATTTAGCATAAACACTATCTCTATGACTAGGATTACCCAGATTAAGAGAAACAAAACCAGCAAAGTATTCTCCAACAAATTTTCTATTTAAAGCATCTTATGAGAATTTACAAATCTGATAATTCACAATTTTTTTTAGTATTTGAAATTACTGATAAAAAGTAATATTCATGTATTAGGCTAAGAATGGAACATCAGTAATTTTCTGTATGCAAACCTGTATTTAGAAAAACAATTTATCTCATCTATTGCATGTAATAGTAAATACTCCTAATAGGGTTATACTATAATCTATTTTACCCTTGCTTATCTCATAAGCTACTTAAAATATCTGGCTAGGCAGAATTAATAATAGTCCTTTCTTTTCTAATTCAGTTTAACAAGGGTTTAATCAGTAGACACCTTCCTTCTGAAATCCCTAAATAATAAATACCACAACATAAAAACTTGCCTGTTCTCAATATCAAGTCATTATTCATGAAAACTGGCCATCAAGAAAGGACTCTAAAGATCTGATCACCTGCCCAAGGGATGGTCACTGTGCAAAATCCTGGGCTCTGTGAATTACACAGCAGTAATCAACATAACCACTCAACTCAGCCACTTATCTGAAACACTGCAAAAATTGTGACACATGCAAAGGTTATTGTGCAGAAAAACAATTACCGCAGTTTCATAAGACAGCTCATCAGTGTTTCCTTTTGTCACTCATCCTGGTACAAATAAGACCATCTACAGGTTCTCATTTCTGCAGATGATTAAAACTCACACAAGAGTTGTGTGATTTTCGGTGAGGAGGGGGGAGAAGCAAAGGGGATAAGGGAGAGGGAAGAAAAGACTGTGGGGATGATTTAAAGAAAAAAAATCACAGTAGTTCAGAAAATTAGAAGTCATCCTCACAACAGCTAAAGATGGAAAAACAAAATTCCATGCAAAGAAAAATAAAGACCCTAATATTGGATTCAAAGATTCAAATAGCTCATTTTACAGTCAAACTAATATCACACTTCATGCAACACATTTGACACTGTTTATGCCTCATTTGCCACAAAAAGATCATGGTAAACAAAGATTACATTCCCCCCAAAGTTACTAGCTGAAACCAGGTGCAGTAGGATTATTCAACCTTGAAAAAGTCGTAATGAAGACAGGATATCTTCCCATATGCAAAGAGTAAGATTCTTTTCATAATTATGCCACATTCAGCAACAACTGACTGACTTAGAATCTGTAAGAAAGTGAGAAACAATAACAGGGTCTTTGGGAGTACTTCGTTTTTATTAGCTGCATTGATTTCTCCAAAGCTCAGTGATCATTACCAACTATCACGATGAAACTGTTCAACCCTCTGAGATTAAAGAACTTTGTAAGCTATTTATTTAACCCATTGGCATCAAAAACAGAAGACAGAGAAAGATGTACCACTGCTTAGGTTACAACTTGAGAAGTACTCCAGACAGAAAAGTAGACTGAGGGTGAGAAGCTCAGACTTTTACCACTAAAGGGTCAAATACTTCACTCCCTGGAGCCTCCTTTTCCTCCTAAGTAGATGAACTATATAGGTTTTTTGTTTGTTTGGTTTTCTTTCTTTTTTTGCTGGACCTGGGGCTTGAACTTTGGGTCTAGGTGCTATCTCTGTTTGTGCTCAAGGCTGGTGCTCTACCAATTTAGCCACAGCTCCATTTCCAGCATTTTGGTGGCTAATTGGGGATAAGAGTCTCATGCACTTTCCTGCCCAAGTTGACTTCCAACTGAGATCCTCAGTTCTCAACCTCCTGAGTAGCTACAATTACAGCATAGGTCACTGATGCCTGGCTATGAACTAATTTCTGAGGCCTCCTCCAGCACTAAAAACTTCATTTTACTATAGCATTCAGATGACAGACCTATAACAAATTACTAACTCAATTGCAAAACCAAAAAAAAAAAAATACTGGGCAGAGTGGAACAAACTTAGAGTACCAGCTACCTGGGAGCCCAAGATAGCGAAGTGGATTGAGCCCCAAGAGTTCAAGGCCAGCCTAGAAAACATAGTGAAAACCTCATTTCAAAAAAAATTAATTGCCAAATACTTCCTAGGGCTGGCTGTGAAGCTCAGCAGCAGAGCACAGCTAAGCATTGACAAGGCCCTGGGTCCGATCACTAGCACCACCAAAACAAAAAAGGCCTACCCAATGACAATGGTCAATATCAGGAACTCAACTATATATTATAAATTGGTTGATCTCAAAATACAGCTGTCCAGCCAAGCACCAGTGGCTCATGCCTATAATCCTACTCAGGAGGCTGATATCTGAGGATCAAGGTTCAAAGCCAGCCCAGGCAGAAAAGTCCATGAGATTATTTATCTCCAGTTAACCACTAAAAGACCCCAAGTGGAGCTGTGGCCCAAGTGGTAGAGCAAGCAATAGCCTCCAGGGAAAAAAAAAAAAAGCCAAGGGACAGCACCTAGGTCCTGAATTCAAGCCCCAGTACTAGTATAAAAAAAAGTGTAATAAGATATTCAATTTAGTCACAGACAGGCCCAGAATCAACCATGAGAAAAATCTGTTCAATTCAAGGACAATCTTTTGTGATAAATTATCCTACTTCAAAATAGAATGAACCGCTTCGGGCATCACAGGGGCATTCTAGGCACTTCCTGTGTCAATTCCATCTTCCCCTACAAGGAGATGACAGCAAGATCCCTCATTGGTAAGTCACCCCTATGAATTCTTAAACTTAATGCACTTCTGTTCTGTTGACTGATCATTTTCTCCAACTCTCTTCTATTTTTTTGGGGGGTGGGGGGGGTGGTCCAGTCGTGGGGCCTGAACTCTGGGCCTGGGTACTGTCCCTCAGCTCTTCAGCTCAAGGCTAGCGCTCTACCACTTGAGCCACAGAGCCACTTCCGGCTTTTTGCTTATGTGGTGCTGAGGAATCGAACCCAGGGCCTCAGGCATGCAAGGCAAGTGCTCTACCACTGAGCCACCTTCCCAGTCCCTCTCTTCTAGCTTTTGATATTTATGTATATAACATTGAACCTGATCATAACTTTGGGAATATTTGGGGAGACAAGGTGAGGGAAAGGGAAAGAGAAATGGAGAGTGAACAATATCAAAATACAATACATTTATGTATGAAGATGGCATAAGGAATCTCATTGAAAGCCATTAGACAATAGGGGGAAGGGGTGGGGAAAGAGCAATAGAAGGGATTATTCTGATTGAAATATATACATGTGCAAAATACAATGGTAAAATCCCGCTGTACAATACATACTAAAAAAATTACAGGAGAGTAAAAGGCTTTTGGGGGAAGCAGACACCAATGGAAGAGGAAAGGGTGAATGAAGGTGAATGAAGAAGGTGAAAACCTTATAGGCATGTATAAAAATAGAAAAATGGCACGGTGCTGGTGGCTTACCCTTGTAATCCTAGCTACTCGGGAGGCTGAGATCTGAGGATCTCAGTTCAAAGCCAGCCCAGGTAGGAAAGTCCGTGAGACTCTTATGTCCAAAAAAATCACATGCCATTAGTGGTAGTGGCTCAAGTGGCAGAGTACTAGCCTTGAGCAAAAAGGAGCCCAAGGATAGCACTCGGGCCCAGATTTCAAGCCCCATGACTGACAAAGAAAAACATTTTTAAATGAAAAATGCTGAAAGTGTTTTAAGTAAGGGGAAGGGGACAAAGGAGAGCTATAAAGGGATGAGAATATTAGGATACATCATATACATGTATGGAAATGTCACAATGAAAACCCCTCCCTCTTGTATAACTACTGTATGCTAATAACAAGTCTTTAAAAATACATGTTAAATGTCTCTACTTCTTCTCCTCAGCCTCCAGGGTGGAAGTAAGTAGTATCTCTTCCCTGGACTGACTGATCTCCAGGGCCTCCACAATTGCATGCTATCTCACCCATCTACATGTACATACAATTCACACAAAGCCTATTCTTCACACAAATCAGAGGGTTCCTGTTAACATGAAAACAATTATGAGACTACCACCCACCTGCACTACAAGTCTTTTAACACTTACCCATTGTTCTTTTTCATTATATTTGATTATCTTTAAGTAGCTGTACAAAGTAGTTACCATTCTACAAACTGGTTTATGAATATAATACATCTTGATCAATGTTACCCTTACATCATTCTCCCCTCAATCTCTCCCCTTAATCTTAATTTCATAGGATATGCTGTGAATACTATGACTGCATCCCCGCTCCCCATATTCTCTCTTCATTCATCTACCCTCCTCTTGACATCTCCTACCTTCTAAGTACCATTTCCTGGGATTCATTTTGTTGAACTGTGAGTCAGTTTTTGTAGAGAATTACAATGTCTGAATTCTCCCCTGAAAATGCCACGCTTCAGTTAATACAATTGTGTATATTAATGCTGGGAGCTGCTGGTTCATGCTTGTAATCCTAGCTACTCAGGAGGCTGAGACCTGAGGATCGTGGTTCAAAGCCAACCAGGGTAGGAAACTGCACCTCCAATGAACCACCAGAAAACCAGAAGTGGCGCTGTGGCTCCAAGAAACAACACTACCCTTGAGCAAAAGATAGTATCCAAGCTCTGAGTTCAGGCCCCAAGACAGACCAAAAAAAAACAAAAACAAACAACTGAGTACACTTGCATACAACCCCATGTGTTATACATCTGTAAATTAGTTCTAGCTTCCACATATAAGAGAAACCATCCTCCAACTAATATTCTTTATAGCATTTATCAATTTATTTAGCACTAATTTCCTGCCACCCACGTCCATGCCAACAGAATGTAAGTTCCATTTACATAGGGAATTTATCCAGTTTGCACATTCCCGTGGTCCCTGATTTCACTTAAAGTGCATTCCTATAACTTCAGGTACATCTAGGGTATACTACAAACATATCCCAAAACCACATATTTGGAATAAGAATCTTTTTTTTTTGGTCAGTCATGGGGCCTGAACTCTGGGCCTGGGCGCTGTCCCTCAGCTCTTCTGCTCAAGGCTATCACTCTACCACTTGAGCCACAGCACCACTTCCAGCTTTTTCTGCTCACGTGGTGCTGAGGAATCAAACCCAGAGCCTCATGTACGCAAGGCAAGCATTCTACCACTGAGCCACCTTCCCAGCCCCTGGAATCTCTAAGGATTATTCACCCCACAGTTCTTCTCTATCAGGGTGACTGAGGGTGACTGAGACATGTTACAATTAATAAATACTGCTCTACTATGATGCAAGTGATTAAGGCCAGAACCTGTGCCAATTACATACAGTAAAGTATTTCTAAGAAAAGGTACTTTGGGGCTGGGAATGTGGCTTAGTGGTAGAGTGTGCACCTTGCATGTATGAAGCCCTGGGTTCAAGTCCTCAGTACCATATAAACAGAAAAGGCCAGAAGTGGTGCTGTGGCTCAATTGGCAGAGTACTAGCCTTGAGCAAAAGAAGCTCAGGGACAGTACTCAAGTCCTGAGTTCAAGCCCGGGGACTAGCAAAAAAAAGTGCTACCCCATAATAAGGGCCTATGTCTACCTAGCGTAGATTACCTGGTTGACTGTACTGATCTTCATAAGCATCCAGCCAATAAAACTGAAATACTTCATCTTCATCTGCCCCTTTCACCAATGGGAGGTGACTGGAATCCACTTGGACTTCCTGAGCTGAGAAACTGCTGTCATCTTCTAGATCAATGTCCCAACAAGAGACATCTGGGAGAAAATTTCCTCTGCAGAAATCATATTTTCAAAAATCAAAATCCATCAGGATAATTGGAGTGCTACGTGCCAGTAAAGTCATAAAATGCTCTTACAAGCAAGACGTGGTCCCTTTCCTAGGATCTGACTCATGTTTCACCCCTTCTGTGGGTTCACTCTCTTGGTCCCAAGTCTTGGCAGCCACAGGCTCCATGTCCACCTTCCGAGTATCCATGGGCTCAGCAAAGTCATCATCTTCAAACTCCATTGCACCTGACGCCTCCTCTTCTGGATGTTCTGAGTGCACCTGATCTCCTATAGGCAGCATCATACATTCCTGTCACATGCTGGTGCAATAAGGCACAAAAGAACTTAACACTGAAATTGCAGACTAGCCCTTTTCCTACATTTTCCAAGTCAAATGTTGTTAACTTTTACTGTTATGAATTTCAATCCGTCACATTTAGCTTGGGCATCACAGTATTTTCAAAATCACCTCCACTTCCCCTATCATGGAGCCTCTGTTTGTGACAGCAACTGTTCAACACCTATGCACTTCTGCCTGACGTCAGACTTACCAGCAAACTCAGCATGTTTAAAAGGAACTGGAGTTAATGATAGCTCCTTCCTGGGGGCAGGAAAAGCAGTTTTCCCTGAAGGAATTACCTGTAAACATTTTTAAATGTTTAGTCAGTTAGACCTACATACTAAAAATACGCAACTGTCCTACCCTGACCAGAGATAATGACAGTTCCCATTTATAGAAAGATTTCATGTATTATTAACACAACAGCTTCAATTATTTTACTGTTACCTAGGTTTATAAAAAAAATACTTGTTTCCAGGAAGAAAATTATTGCATTTAGCACAGTTGTAATACCTATAATAAATACATACTAGTTACTACAAAATTTGCTGTGAAAAAAAGCAGGCACATGCTATTTTTGAAATACATGAAAGTATATATTGAATAGTAGTCCTAATTTAAAATAAAAAACAAAAACAAATCCTAAAGCATATCCTTCACATAAACAATAAAATAAACGTAATCCAATACCATAAATCAAGACTAAAGCTATCCTATCTCTACACACTTTACCTTAGGGGTAAGCACAGAGAAAGGATTCAGAGAAGCTCCAGTGGATCTTTTCTTCTTTGATATTATTACGGGTGGGAGAGTTGTTTGAGATGTCTGAAAGTGTAAGACAGACATTGACTGTCACACTTGGTTTACCACATAACAGATAAAGTACATTTCTTCACCCACTGAAGCCCAATAAGTAAAGCATTTTCCTTCCCTCCCTGCCACAGCACCCCCCCCCCCGGCCCCGGCCCAGGATCTATGTTCGTGCACTGTGGTTACTATAGCAACAATAGTACAGAAATCATTAGAAAACCAGAATAGATATTGAATCCACCCCTCACCAATTTTTTTCTTTTTAAAATTTAACATATTTTCACTTACCCTCCCAATATAGTACATTTTTAAATTATTAAGAAAGAACTGTATAGCATTGGCATTACTCATTTTAATCAACAATTGCTTAGAAAGAAGTACATCTCTAAATAAAATCTTAACCTTTATGAGAAATGGCAAATGTTTGAATCTGTGGTACAGCTAAGCCTGTTCCAATCCTACCACAGATAGCTCACTGACTTCCTTCATTCCCACTTAGAATTTAGGATGAGGATCCCATGTCTGAATGTACAGATCGTCAGGCTTCAATCTATTTAGGGAACATACACTATAACAACTGAACACACGCAATGAACATATACAGTAGCAACTCCTAGGTGTATTCTTACTATTTCCAACATACACCCATACCACCCTACCTACATAACCACACAGTTCTAACAGCTGGAAACCACTCATCTGAAATGGTGAGAAGAAACTAATTTAAAGGCTTTGTTTTTGTTTTTAAATTTGTATGGTTTTTGTAATAGCATTACTCTGTGTTTTTTTTCTTTGTGCCAGTACTGGGGCTTGAACTCAGTGATCAAGGCAATTTCCTTTAGCTTTCCTGCTCAAGGCTGGTGCTCTATATTTGAGTCACACTTGCACTTTCAGCTTTTTGCTGCATACCTGTAGATAAGAGCCTCACAGATCTGTCTACCTAGGATGGGTCCAAACAATGATCCTCAGCTCATAGCCTGCTACATAGTTAGGATTACAGACTTGAGGCACCAGCACCCCACTTGTCCTTGCATTTTTTTTTACATTCTAGCAATAGGTTGTTTGTGTATTGACTGAATTGTTTCTTCAGCCTATGCTCCCTGCATATTGTAGAATACCTACGCATTCACTTACCTCAGTGCTCAGATCCTGTAGAATGTCACCTAGCAAATCATCTTTTGCCAAGTCCACTGCTTTCTGAAGATTATAAAGGAAAAAAATGAGAAAACACTCGACTTAAATTTTTTCACCCAGGGCTGGGAAGGTGGCTCAGTGGTAGAGCGCTTGCCTTGCATGCTCGAGGCCCTGGGTTCGATTCCTCAGCACCACATAAGCAAAAAGAAAAAAGCCAGAAGTGGTGCTGTGGCTCAAGTGGTAGAGCGCTAGCCTTGAGCTGAAGAGCTGAGGGACAGTGCCCAGGCCTAGAGTTCAGGCCCCACCACCGGACCCAAAAAAAAAAAAAAAAAGTTTAAAAATAGAGAAAAGAGCCAGGCATTGGTGACTCACACCTGTAATCCTAGATACTCTGGAGGCTATGATCTGAGGATAGCAGTTGGAAGCTAGCCCAGACAGGAAAGCCCCTGAGGCTCTCTCCTCTCTTATCTCAAATAAACCACAAAGAGAGAAAATGTACTAGACAGCAAAAGCGGAGGTGCGGGGGTGGACGGACAGAGAGGAGAGAGAAGAGGAAAGAGACAAGAGAATAAAGAAAAGAAAGGAGAGTCAATAGATGCTGAAAATATTAGGTGAAAATTCTTGAAGAAAATGGAACATATACATAGTCTCAAATCATCAGCCCACATTTGTATGAGTTGCAATAGTTTTATAAGAAAACCAATACAGGGGAAAGGCGGGTGGGGGAAGGGGTGAAGTTAGGGAAAATGAGGGGGGGGGTAACACTGTTCAACAAGAAATGTACTCATTACCTTACTTTTGTTAACTGTAATGCCTCTGTACATCACCCTTACTGTAAGATTAAATTTTAAAAAGAAAGCCAACATAATACACCTTACAAAAATATCAAACAGCTTATCTACTACAATGGGATGAATGATATTATATGCCCCTGATAGGATCAATGGGAAGGACAGAAATTCACCTTTACTCTACATGTTCCCACAATATTTATTTAAAGATAAGTATCTCTTCCTTGTTGCTAAAATATTTGACTTCAATCTAATCATAATGAAGTGATCAGGCAAATCTCAGATTATGGGAGACCTGACAAAAACTAGGCTATTCCCTTTAAAGAGTTAAATGACAGAAAAGATAAAAAGAAAATATGGGAAAGAGATTGTACTACAATAAAGATACATGAAAACAAAAGTAGATTCTGCCATTCAAAACACAGCTATAAAAGACATTACTAGATTAACTGAAGAAATTGTACTATAAACAATATATTCGATAATACCATCATAATGGTTAGGTAGTTAAGCAAACAAGCATGCTCGAAGGAAGTCATCGCTGAAATTCAGAGTGTTCATCAAAACCAAATTTCTAGGTATACCATTAGGAAGAAGGAGAGAAAACAAATGTTGCAAAATGTTAATCTGCAAAGGAAGGTCCAGTCCATTTCTAAGCCCCCAGCAAAATAGCACAGATGTAAGGTTTTGTGGCCAAATAGAATTCTCTAACGCTAGCTCACATTCATCCTTATAACTGTCTTTTAAAAAAAAAACACCCTTAAGGAATACAAAACTTAGCTCAAGGGCAAAACACAAACAGGATTTTTCTCCTAGGGTACTGAGAATGTCCTATAAATATTATGTGATAATTGTGCAACTCTGTACTGTACTAAAAACTGAAAAACTATAATACTAAAGCCCAGCTTTGAGCCAGGTGCCGGTGGCTCACACCTGTAATCCTAGCTACTCAGGAGGCTGAGATCTGAAGATCATGGTTCAAAGCCAGCCGGGGCAGGAAAGTCAGTGAGACTCTTATCTCCAAGAAACCACTAAGAAAACTGGGAATGGTGTTGTGGCTCAAGTGGTAAAGCACTAGCCTTGAGCTGAAGAGCTGAGGGACATAGCCCAGGCCCAGAGTTCAAGCCCCATGACTGACAAAAAAAAAAGCTTTGAGCTGGCCAAGTTTGCTGACCCCTGATTGGCCACTTGGTGGTAGAAGACTACTTAACAAACCACACACACACACACACACACACACACACACACACACACTCTCTCTCTCTCTCTCTCTCTCTCT
>NW_012267310.1:4659270-4663856 GCF_000151885.1 Dipodomys ordii | reverse complement strand
ATGCTCGAGGCCCTGGGTTCGATTCCTCAGCACCACATAAGCAAAAAGAAAAAAGCCAGAAGTGGCGCTGTGGCTCAAGTGGCAGAGCGCTAGCCTTGAGCTGAAGAGCTGAGGGACAGCGCCCAGGCCCAGAGTTCAGGCCCCACGACCGGACCCAAAAAAAATAAATAAATAAAATTTAAAAAAAATTTTTTTCACCCACACAATATGCCCAAGAAAGGGAGACCCTAACCAGTCATTCCTTGCCTTCCCATTTCCCACTGAATACTTTCACCTACAATTCACAGATTTTAACAACACCTGTCTATATACAACTTGTCATGTATAACTCTTATCTTTTATTTCCATCTTCATTCTCTGGTCTGACTTCTTGCTAAGTCACTGAAATTAAACATTTCCCAATTCAGCTTTTCTGTTCAATTTTCTTCTCTATCTCCCAAGTTCTAACCACTGAGGTGCTTAAATTTAACTTAGTAAGTGAAATTGGGAAAATGTTACTCAAACACATATTGAGCACCCATTATCTACAAACGTTAAATTCACTGCATGAAAGAAAAGATTCAATACAAAGAAAACCGTGAAACTCACATCTGCAGTTTTCTTTCCAGCACTAGCAATAAACATTGACTTGATACTGTTTGGTTTTGTCACCACAGGTTTCTTTACATTTCTCTTGTCTTTGTTGTGTGCTCTGCCATCTTTTCCTATTGGAATATAAATTACTTAGAAACATACAGCAGCCAAAAATCAAAATGGAAAACTAAAATCCTGGTTTAACCCATTCCCTGAATATGAGACTTTGAGAAAAAAATATTAACAATGCAAAATATGAAAATAAGTAATTTCTAAACAAGGAACAAAAAGAAAAATCTTTAAAATGAACTGAATAGTTAGGATTACAGGCATAAGCCACTAACACCTGGCTACAACTACTTTATTTTTTCATTTCCTTTATAATCTAGATGTGGTAAACATCTTTATGTCTATTATTCTGAATCTACTTGCAAGAAAAAGAGACTAATAAACTCAATTACAGAGATGGATTAAAGAAAACCCCGGTGAAAATGTTTGCACATATAAAGGATCAATTTCTCTGATATAAACATTTCTGTGACAAAGAATTTGTACTTGAGTGGGTATGGTGGCTCATATAAACTAAGAATAATACAATTAGCCACACTGCTACCACATGTCATCAGCATGTAAAGGAGTTTCTATATTACACACAAGTAGTCAGAAGCTGGAGAGATGGTCCATATACTCTAACTAACAAATGAATGAAGGAATAAATAAATAACACTCTATATGTTTACTTTAGTAAATATAAACATAGGAAGTATAAACCAGAAAATGATAGTCCGACACTAGTGGACAACACCTGTAATCCTAGCTGCTCCGAAGGCTGAAATCTAGAGGATCAAAGGCCAAAACTAGTTCATTCAGAAAAGTCTGTGAGACTCCAGCAAAAAACAGGCTGGAGGCATGGCTCGAGTAGTAGAGCAGCAGCTGACCAAGCACGAGGCCCTGAGTTGAAGCCCCATTAAAAGCAAACAAAAAGAAAATAACAAAAATGGTTATCTATGGAGATGGATGGAAACAAAGCAGAAGATGGAAAGATGAAAGCAAAATTTATCTTTTGATGTCATTTTAATTTTTTTGGCAGTACTGGGGTTTGAACTTTGGGTCTAGTTAGGGAGGCTCTCTACTACTTGAGCCATACCTCCAGACTTCTTTGCTTTATTTTTGAAACAGAATCTCACTTTTTGCCTAGGGCAGCTGGGACTGAGATCCAACTATTTTATGCTTCCTGCTATAGCTGGGGTGATAGCTATACAACAACAATCTTTTTTTTGTAGGTCATGGGGCTTGAACTCTGGGCCTGGGCTGTCCCTCAGCTCTTCAGCTCAAGGCGAGCGCTCTACCGCTTGAGCCACAGCGCCACTTACAGTTTTTGAGTGGTTTATTGGAGATAAGAGTCTCATGGACTTTCCTGCCCCGGCTGGCTTTGAATCACAATCCTCAGATTTCAACCTCCAGAGTAGCTAGGATTACAGGCGTGAGTCACCGGCGCCTGGCACAACATTAATTTTTCTTATCAGTTGAGATGCTGTCTCATGAACATTTTTGCCCTGGCTAGCCTTTCTAAGCTATCCTCCCCATTGCTGCCTCCCATGCAGCTACGATTATAGATGTGAGCCACTGGCACTCATTTTCACTTTGATTTTTAAATCATATAAATGTTCCACAATGTTCAAAAAATGAAATTAAAACAAAGTATCTTCAAAATGTGAATATAAACAAAAACAAACTAATCGACATATTAAATTGATACTGTAACACACAGGTAATTATTTTATATAACTTCTTACTATAATACATTAGAGATCCTTAGTAGGAAGGGAACAAGTAGTCAAGAACAAGTAAAACTGCAAAGAATCCATAATTTTAGAAAGGTTCTCGTGAAAGGTGTTAATGTTTATAAATTATTTCATGTATACTCTAAAAGGCAAAGGTTTTCTTTTCTTTTCTTCTCTTTTTTGCCAGTCCTGGGGCTTGAACTCAGGGCCTGGACACTGTCCTTGAACTTCTTTTGCTCAAGGCTACCACTCTACCACTTGAGCCACAGCACCACTTCCAGCCTTTTCTGTTTATGTGATACTGAGGAATCAAAACCTGGGCTTCATTCATGCTGGGCAAACATTCTATCACTGAGCCATATTTTTTTTGAACAGACCACAAAATGTTCCCACATTTTTCTTTCTTTTTTGTTTTTCTTTTTTTTTTGTTATTGTCAATGTGGTACTTAAACTCAGGGCCTGGGTGCTGTCTTTGAGCTTTTTTAGCTCAAGGCTAGCACTCTGCAACTTTGAGCCACAACTCCACTTCTGGTTTTCTGGTGGTTAATTGGAGGTAAGAGTCTCATCGACTTTTTTTGTTGGTGGTGGTGGTGGTGGGGCCTGAACTCTGGGCCTGGGCGCTGTCCCTCAGCTCTTCAGCTCAAGGCTAGCGCTCTACCACTTGAGCCACAGCGCCACTTGCGGCTTTTTCTGCTTATGTGGTGCTGAGGAATCGAACCCAGGGCCTCGTGCATGCAATGCCACTTCCACTGAGCCACCTTCCCAGCACCAGAGTCTCACAGACTTTATTGCTCAGGCTGGCTTCAAACTGCGATCCTCAGATCTCAGCCTCCTGAATAGCTAGGATTGCAGGCATGAGCCACCAATGCCCAGACTTTTTTATTTTTTATTTTTTCAAATTATCTTTAAGTAGTTGTACAAAGGAGTTGCCTTTTAACAAAGCAGTTTATAAGACAAAGGTTTTTCATTTTCAAGGAGAGTAGACACAGAATTGAACATGTACAAGAATCCAGTGGTGGGGCTGGGAAGGTGGCCCAGTGGTAGAACACTTGCCTTGCATGCATGAGGCCCTGGGTTCGATTCCTCAGCCCCACATAAGCAAAAAGAAAAAAGCCGGAAGTGGCGCTGTGGCTCAAGTGGTAGAGCGCTAGCCTTGAGCTGAAGAGCTGAGGGACAGTGCCCAGGCCCAGAGTTCAGGCCCTACGACCAGACCCAAAATAAAAAGAATCCAGTGGTGTGGGGTTTTGATTAAATTTATCAGTAGAAACTCATGGCAAATCAACATATAACTTTCTAAGTATGTTCACTGAAAAGAGCCTAAAAGCTACTACACAAATATGTAGCATAATAATAAATTTAGTGGTCTAGAAATGTGGGGTTTAGTGGTGCTTGCCTAGCATGCATGAACCCCTCAGTTCGATTCCTCAGTACCACATAAACAGGAAAAGCTGGAAGTGGGGCTGTGGCTCTAGTGATAGAGTCGTAGCAAAGGAATTTCAGGGACAGTGCCCAAGCCCTGAGTTCGAGCTCCAGGACTGGCAAATAATAATAATACATGTAGCAATGAGTACATCCATCCTCTAGATCTGAATTATTATCCACTCAAAGTAACTGGGACTCATTAGAAAGCTGATCCCAGGTTTAGGACAAGAGTACAAAGAAAACCTCATACATCTTCTGGCCCTAAAAATTAGGAAATGCTAGAAAAATTTGGGGAATCCTATCAAAAGGATGCAGGAACTAGCTCAAGGTGAATCCCACTGGCCAAATATGGATTTAAACATTAGAAGGAAAACTACGTAGGCATCAGTGGCTCATGCCTGTAATCCTAGCTACTCAAGAGGCTGAGATCTGAGGATCCCAGTTCAGGAAAGTCCATGAGACTCATCTACAATTAACTGCTAAAAACCTGGAACTGGCAATGTGGCTCAAATAGTAGAGCATTAGTATTGAGCACAAAAGCTTGGGAACAGTGCCTAGGCCGAAGATTCAAGCTTCAGGACCAGCACATATGCACACATGTACACACAAACACACACACAGGAAAAACGAGTGCTGAATTTTAACAGTAATTTTTTTAGAAATTCATGACAACATAAAAATGATTGATAATGAGTTTTTTGGTTTTTTTTTGTCAGTCGTGGGGCTTGAACTCTGGGCCTGGGCGCTGTCCCTCAGTTCTTCAGCTCAAGGCGAGCGCTCTACCACTTGAGCTACAGCGCCACTTCC
>NW_012267310.1:4631131-4656691 GCF_000151885.1 Dipodomys ordii | reverse complement strand
CTCTCTCTCTCTCTCTCTCTCTCTCTCTCTGTCCCATTCTCATTTTACAGGAATTAAATCAGGCTAGTTTACTTGGAAAAAATGCCAATGATTGTGTAGCTAAGAAAATGTGACACATTCATTCAGATCTTTTTAGATTTCAATTAAACAAAGCAAGTTGATTACACTGGTTCTAAACCTTGTTATTGTACTGTACTATTATCAAAGAGCTAAAATTGTAAGTACATCATTTCAGTAGAAATTAAAAGACATCACTTATTGTTGTAGCCCTCAAAAATCAGCAAATGTAAAATGACACAGGACTAAAAATTTCAAAATAAGTACAAGACCAAACTCTGGATAATAAAGACACAAAATTGTATTTCCAGATGATGTTTTTATTTCTTATGTTTGGTTTTCTATAAAGCTATGTTTGTCTCACTATTAGGACATATTCTTTTTCTAAAACCAGTTGTGGTAGGCCCTTCTCAGAAGCAGCCTGCATCAGAATACCAAGTCATCTCAACTTTTAGACAATTCTTTGAATCTGAAAATAACACTCTTGAAAACAAAATGTAGGTACCTTTTTCACTGGTGTCAAGAGCATCATCTTCAAGGTCATCATCAAAAATCTCTCGGCCATCTTCCACATAGCCAATGCCATCTGTAGGAATAAAATATAACAGGATCAAGTTTCTAAATATGGCCAAGATCTAAGAGTGGTGATACTTAAAATTCTACCATTCTACCAGGAGGCTGGGGTAGGAGGACCAAAAGTTGAAAGCCAGCCAGGTATCAGTGGCCTACGCTTATAATCCTAGCTTTGCAGGATTCTGATATCTGATGGTCCCAGTTCAAAGCCAACCCAAGCAGGAAAGCCCGTGAGATTCTTATCTCCAATAACTACCAAAATGCTGGAAACGGCATTGTGGTTCAAAGTGGTAGAGCACCAGCCTTGAGCACAAAAGCTCAGGAACAGTGTCTAGGCCCTAAATTTAAGCCCTAGAATGAGCACACACACATACACATACACAAAAAAAGTTCAAAGCCAGACTTGGCTACACACTGAAATACTGTCACTCAACCTTTCACTCACTCAACTGGCCAAAATTTTTTCATACCTATTCAGATGTTCTCCTGGCATGCTCCATTTTTAAGTTTAACAGAATCTTGTTCAAATAGGTATTAGACAAGCAATAGCATCCACTCAACAGATGTGAAGTCAAAGAAAGGACAAAAGCAAACCAGGGGATGGTGGCTCTTGCCTGTAATCCCATCTACTCAGGAGACGGAGAGATCTAAGGATAAATGTTCAAAGACAGCCTGGGCAGAAAAATTGGTGATACTCTTGTCTCCAATTAACAAGCAAAAAGCTGGAAAAAATAGGTGTGGCTCAAGTGGTGGAGCACCAGCCTTGAGCAAAAAAATCAAGTGAGAGTGTGAGGCTCTGAGCTGAAGCCCCACTACTAGCACACAAAAAAAGGACAAAACAAAGGATATATATATACTGAATATAGGTAGGTGAACTATATAGCTAAGGAACTACATAGCTAGGGAAATGACTTGGCCAATAAGATAAAAAAAAAAAAAATACTTCGCCACCAAAGGTTCTCTGATGGCAGTTTTACTCTACAAAAAGAATCAAAGCTGGGTGCCGGTGCTCACACCTGTAATTCTAGCTACTCAGGAGGCTGAGATCTGAGGATCGCGGTTCAAAGCCAGCCCAGGCAGGAAAGTCCACGAGACACTCATCTCCAATAGAATCACTAGAAAACCAGAAATGGTGCTGTGGCTCAAGTGGTAGAGCACTCCCCTTGAGCTGAAGAGTATAGGGACAGCGCCCAAGCCCAGAGTTCAAGCCCCATAACCGACAACAACAACAACAAAAAAAAAGAATCAAAAATACAACAAGCCCAGGAAGAAACCCTAATCTACAAATGAAAACCAACAATTTAGCTAAGTCTAGTAGCAGCACAGTCTGCATCCCATTCTGTGGTCAGTACTCACATGCCAAAGAACTCAGACCCTACAAGCAGTAACCAGTGAGCTATATACAACAACACCAAAGCCAGCCTTTGCACAGTGCTTTCTACTCACACCTACCCCATATATTCTTCACAGTGCTTTCTACTCACACTTACAACCCTGTGTACTCCTCACAGGAACTCTAGGACATAGTTTTATCTCCACATTACATGGGGAAAGCATGTGGCTCAGTGATAGTAACTGATTTGTCCAAGGAAAAGTGCAAACGATAGAACTTGAACTTACATCCCTTCATTCCAGATACTGTTGGGCTGTGTATGGGCCCCACAGACACATTTGCTCCTGATCAGTTTTGTATTTGTTTTTGTTTTTGCTAGTCCTAGGGCCTGAACTCAGGCCCTGGATACTGTCCCTGAGTTTCTTTTGCTCAAGGCTAGCAACTCTACCACCACTTGAGCCACAGAACCACTTCCAGCTTTTTCTGTAGTACTGAGGAATGGAACCCAGGGCTTCATGTATGCTAGGCAAGTACTCTGCCAGTAAGCCACATTCCCAGGCCTCCTAATCCATTTTGTTGCTGTTGTCAGGGATTTGATCCTGGGTCTCAAACATTCTCTCAATTCCTTTACAGCCATTTTCTGGAGTACTGATACTACATATCATGCCTAGATCCTCCAAAGTGTTAACTAGTCAACTTCCTCTTGTTCTGCTTCCTTATCCTCAAATAACTAAGAAAATCCAAACCAAAATATGCTCCTAACAATGCACTGCATATACCTAAACAAAGCGGCAACCTCACCACATTGAACTCAAGAAGCAACTAATACAATGCCTGCCGGGTGTTTTCTTCCCACATACCATCATCCACGATCCAGTCATCATCCTGGCGTGCCTGAACCAGCTTTGAATACTGTTCTTCATCAACTTCTTCATAAACACTTGTGAAGTCCTCGACCTGCCATTATACAAGTTTGAGAAAAAGCTTCAAATGAAGTGAAAGTGTTAAACAATTCTGATGAAAAAAAAAAAATGTCAAATTGAAACTGGAATGGCAGCCTGACGGAATAGCTGCAACCAAATCATGAGTTCTGACATTCAACACCACCACAGGGTTTTCCTTAAATAGACATCAATTAACTTAGTATTCCTTTTAGGTGGGTGTTAACATAAGATATTAAATGATTCCATTAGCATAATACACTTGTCACACCATCAATTACTCATCTACTTCATAAAAAACAAACTGAATTATAGCCAATTCTTCATTAGCTGCTTTGGGGATTATTCACTTGTGATTTCTAGACTGATTTCTCCTATACTTAGCAAACCTGAAAGGCATACCACACCCTTCCCCACTAACTGATGGATGAGCTGCAAGTACACAATAATCTTAATAACTCAACTAAAATTCAAAGGAAACTTTCCCTCATTCATATCCCTACAAATATTAGCAAAACAAGCATATTCTGTATTCTACAAGCCATCAAGAAATGGAGTTTTAGGGATCCCCATCATTCTCAGGTTTTAGATGTACACAGGAGCCAGGTGCCAGGAGCTCACTCCCATAATTCTAGCTACTCAGGAAGCTAAGATGGGGATAGCATTTAGAAGAAAGCCAGTGCAGGAAAGGCCCTGAGACTCAGGGCCAGAAGTGGAACTGGGGCTCAAAGTGGTAGAGTGCTAGCCTTGAGCAAAAGAAGCTCACAGACAGGCCCTCAGTTCAAACCCCAGGACTAGCAAAAAAAAAAATGCACAGGGAGGAACTTTAACGCAGAGCTATTTGAAAGACCAGAAGCAAGCCCTCCAATCCCAAGGCTGCCAGGTATGAATAAAAAAGCAGACCACCTCTGCAGTTAAAGTCACAAATGGAACAGATGCACACCAATGCTACAGCTGTACATGGTGACACATCACAGACTTCCCAGATGAAAAGATGATGTGACAGTTAGCAAGAGCCCATAGACATCTGATTAAAATCCCTCAATTTCTTTTGAGCAGGGACAGGAGGGGGAAACTGGGGAAAGCAAAGGAAGAGGTGGCATTGTCCAAAAGAGAAATGTAAACAATTACCTGAATTGTGAAATGGTAATCCCTCTGTACAACACCTTAATAATAACAATAAAATTGGGGGCTGGGAAGGTGGCTCAGTGGTAGAGCGCTTGCCTCGCATGCCTGAGGCCCTGGGTTCGATTCCTCAGCACCACATAAGCAAAAAGAAAAAAAGCCGGAAGTGGCGCTATGGTTCAACTGGTAGAGGGCTAGCCTTGAGCTGAAGAGCTGAGGGACAGCACCCAGGCCCAGAGTTCAAGCCCCATGACCGGACACAAAAATAAAAAATAACAATAAAATTATGTTTTTAAAGATAATAAACTTAAAATGTGGAAAGGTTAAATGAAATGTCCCAGTTTCTGAAGAGTTCTGACTTTTTCAAATGAGGTATGGAAAGAAACAACTAATTCTACCTGAAGCACTAAGACAAAAAACAGCTTCCAACTGTGGGAAGACCACTAGGTTTCTACCATACCTACCAAGCTTTTGTTTTCAACTCTTTTTTTACTTGTTCTACAGGTATCACTGGCAAATGCTGATGTGTTCTTTTACTACTGAATAATACAAGCTACTTACCCTACCATATTAAATAAAGAGCGGTTTGGGGTTTAAGGGGGTTATTGTCACTTTTTGTAGCACTCGGACTCAAACCTTAGGGCACCGCACATGCTCAGCAAGTACTCTACCACTAAGCTATATCCTCAGGCTGCAAATTAAGTTTTTAATAATCCAGAAACAAAGAAGTCCAATTAATAATGATTATGCTGACGAATTTTCTTGGAAGGGTAGCACAGTTATTTTATTAGTTGAAGACATAGCTTGTCTTTTACTTAAGAAATTTACTTAAATACCACCAAGACATCATGGAACATTTTTAGAAAGTGATTTTGAGCCAGACACTGATGGCTCATGCCTGAAATCCTAGCTACTCAGGAGGCTGAGATCTGAGGATCGTGGTTCAAAGCCAACCTGGGCAGAAAAGTCCTGTGAGACTCTTATCTCCAATAAACCACTCAAAACCCAGAAGTGGTGCTATGGCTTAAATGGTAGAGCACTAGCCTTGAGCACAAAGAGGTTGTGGCAGTGTCCAGGCCCTGAGTTCAAGCCCCACAACTGACAAAAAAAAAGAAAATTATTTTAACTGTTATATTTTAGCTGTGCTGGGGTTGGAACCCAGGACTTTGCACATACAAAGAGAGCCCTCTACCACTGAGTTACATCTCCAGCCTAACATCTGGGCACTCTCCCTGAGCTGCTTCTGCTCAAAGCTAGTGCTCTACCACTTGAACCACAGTACCATTTCTGGAATTCTGAGTGGTTAATTGGACATAAGAGTCTCATGGACTGGGGCTAGGAAGGTGGCTCAGGTGGTAGAGTGCTTGCCTTGCATGCACGAGGCCCTCGGTTCAGTTCCTCAGCACTACATAAGGAGAAAAAGCCAGAAGTGGGCTGAGGCTCAAGTGGTAGAGCACTAGTCTACAGCTGAAGAGCTGAGGGACAGCACCCAGACCCAGAGTTCAGGTCCCATGACCGACAAAAAAAAAGTCTCACGGACTTTCCTGCCTAGGCTGGCTTTGAACCACGATCCTCAGATCTCAGATTCCTGAATAGCTAGTATTACAGGTGTGAGGCACTGTCGCCCAGCGAATGTTCTTTTTAAAAAGTATAATTTGTAAGCTGGGTGCTACTCACGAGGCTGAAGTTTGAGGATCATAGTTCAAAAGTAGCCCAGGAAGCAAACTCAGTAAGACTCTTATTTCCAATAAACTACTCAAAAAAAAAAAAAAACCCTCAGAAGTGGCACCATGGTCCAAGTGGTAGAGTGCTAGCCTCGAGCAGAAGCAGCTAAAGAGCTCAGGGACAGCACCCAGGCCCAGAGTTCAAGCCCCTAAACCAACCAAAAATAAATAAATAATTAAAAGAAAGTTGCTAGGGCTAGGGGCATGGCTTGAGTGGTAGATAAACCCGTTTAGCAAGCTAAGGCCAACTTCAATCCTTAGTACTGCAAATTTAAAAAAAAACTTGCCATTGCTCACCATGAATTCCTAGAGCAATATAATTAATACTGCAGAGTACAAAGGGAAATTAGCCACATTTTGCCAACATTTCAAATGCCCCCACAGAATTCCTTTATAGAAGTACCTACATTAAAAAAAAATGTTTTATTCCTGCTTCACTGTAATCCTTTTAGCAACCCGTTATGATCTGGTTGTCTCACTTAACTTAAATGAATGGTGCCAAATGGCAAAAAATCCCCTTCTATTTTTCTAATTGCCCTATACAGTACAGGCCATGGCTAAACATGAATATTCCAAAGCCAAATTGCCTAGGTTCAAATAAAGGTTCTGCCACCATATCACTAAAACTTCCTGTGCTCAAATCTATCTAACCTGCCAAATGTTGATAACCATACTACCTAATTTCATATGGTTATTGGAAGGATTAAAATGACTAAACATATTGGTAAAAGCACTTAGAACAGTGTGTTAGCCCAAAAAGTATATTAGTTATTATTTTCTAGTCTTTAGTTAATCACTTGATAGCCTTGGCAGTTAAGATTCTCAAGGAACACTCAAGATGAAACTGTTATGTTGATGGTGGCAACTCTGGTTTTTATAGATGGGCCATAAACAGTGAGTAGAAGAAAATGGCCCAAAAAGCATCAGATCTAATCTTCTAAGCAGGATGTGGAAGAAGTAAGACCCAAGTCTCCATTGCCACTCCCCTTACAAATAAGATTAGAAAGAACAATTCTATTTAAGAAAGTGTTTAGAGCTGCAAATGTAGCTTAGTGGTTGAGTGCTTGCCCAGCATGCATGAAGCCCTGGGTTCCATTCCTCAGTACCACATACGCAGAACAAGCCAGAGGGGGCACTGTGGCTCAAGTGGTAGAGTGGTAGCCTTGAGCAAAAGAAGCTCAGTAACAGTGCCCAGGCCCTAAGTTCAAGTCCCAGGGCTGGCAAAAATAAAAATTAAAAAAAACAAAAGTATTTAGCCTCACTGCTTAATACCTTAAGGGTAAAATAAAAGCACTTATAAATTTCTCCACTAAAGCCACAGGACTTACCAGAGATGTAACACGCTAAATAAAGCAAAAATAGAATTACTTTCATTTTGGAATTTTAAAATCTTCTATCTGTAAAGTACCTTGTAGGAACTTCACAGGACCTAGCACTGTCCATAATTTGTAAATCTATCTCATGCTCACATTTGGTCAATATTAAAGAAATACTATTAGCTAGGCACCAGTGGCTCACACCAATCTCAGGAGGCTGAGATCTGAGAATCACAGTTCAAAGCCAGCCAGGGCAGGAAAGTTCTTGAGACTCTTATCTCCAATTAACCACCAGAAAACCAGAAGTGGCGCTGTGGCTCAAGTGGTAGAGTGCTCACCTTGAGCTGAAGAGCTCAGGGACAGCTCAGGCCCAGAGTTCAAGCCCCACAACCAACAAAAAAAAAAGAAAAAGAAAAAAAGTAAAGAAACTACTATTATTTTAAAAAACTTAAAACATGATTGTTTTTAATCAGTGACAAAGTTGACATAAGATTATTTGCAATCTGTGAATTAAATAAAGCATAAGAGAAATTTTAAAAAGGGGTTACTTACTTCATATTTATACTTCTCACCAGCTTTAGCCTTTTTCAGTCTTTCTAGAGCTTCCTGGCGCCCTTTCTTTGATTTTTTTTCTCTCCGGGCACGAGAGGCTACAAGACTCCCGGAATCTTCTGACACAGCTGGAAAGAAAATCCAGGTTTACATGAGATGCTACAAAACTGTCAGCCATCTTCCCTCAAAAACAAACATTTGTAGACAATAATAATACACAATGTTTATATTATACAAATGGATCCTTTTAAAAATGCAAAGTGAAGCCAGGCCGTGGCTCACGCCTGTAATCCTAGTTACTCAAGAGGCTGAGATCTGAGGATTGCGGTTCAGCGTCAGCCTGGGCAGGATAGTCCGTGAAACTCTTATCTCCAATAAACCACCTGAAAACCAGAAGTGGCGCTGTAGCTCAAGTGGTAGAGCGCTCGCCTTGAGCTGAAGAGCTGAGGGACAGCGCCCAAGCCCAGAGCTCAAGCCCCACAACCGAAAAAAAAAAAAATGCAAAGTGAGTCACAAAGCTCATGGCCAAGTATGCAGATCTTATGGCTCTTCAGAAAGGTTCTCTAAGACTGAAGCCACCATTATTTTTTCCTCTAAAAACAAGAAATGTTAAATTCAACTGCTAGCCCCACAAAAATATTAGAGAAGAGAAACCAATCATTAGCTTGTCTATAACCTTCCCATTTGAAATGACAGGTCACAAGTAATCTGGAAGGTCATGTTCTATTAACACTAAAAAGGATTTAAGAAGCATCTGCTCTTTGAAAAGTCCTAGATGATAAAAGGAATATAAAGATTAAAAAGGCATAGTCCCTATACTCAAGAAAACTTACACTCTAATAACGGGATAATAATAAGTAACAACTGGCTCTAAAACAATATTTATTGAGAAGTAACATATGTCTTAACGGAGGTTTAGAGTACATGAATTACAAAGAAGAACTAGGAACTGGGATTTTTTTGCTTTTTGGTTGGTCCTGGGGCTTGAAAGAGGGCCTGGGCACAGGTCCCTCAGCTCTTCAGCTCAAAGCTAGTGCTCTACCACTTGAGCCACAGCACCACTTCTGGTTTTCTGGTGATTTGTTGGAAATAATAGTCTCAGGGTTTTTCCTGCCTGGGCTGGCTTTGAACCGTGATCCTCAGATCTCCGCCTCTGAATAGCTAGGATTACAAGTATGAGCCACAGGCACCCAGCTAGGAACTGGGAAATTTTTAAACGATGGCAGTGGGAAGCGTTCATTCTGTCACTGATTCCAAGGCCTGTCAGGTACATTTATTGGGTGATAGTAAGAAAAAATTACAAAGACTAAGGCAAGTGGTTTATGTCTATGATCCCAGCTACTCAGGTGAAGATTGGGAAGATCATGGCTTGACATCAGCTCAGGTAAAAAGTTACCAAGGTAGCAAGCCCTATTTCAGCTGATAAGGTGAGGTCATTCATGCCACCAAGGAAGCATAAGAATCACAGTCCAGAGCTGGGAAGGTGGCTCGGTGATAGTGTTTGCCTTGGTGATAGAGTGTTTGCCTTGCATGCATGAGGCCCTGGGTTCAATTGCTCAGCACCACATAAGCAGAAAAAGCTGGAAGTGGCGCTGTGGCTCAAGTGGTAGTGTGCTGGCCTTGAGCTGAAAAGCTGAGGGACAGCGACCAAGCCCAGAGTTCAGGTTCCCCTACCCCCACCCCGGGGCCCCACCACAACCGACAAAAAAAATGAATCACATTCCGAGCAAACGTAGGCAAAAACACAAGAGATCCTATGTTTCAAATGGCAAGGCCATGAGTTCAAACCCCAGTAATACTAGAAACAAAAATTTACAAAGGAGGCTGGGAAGGTGGCTCAGTGGTAGAGCGCTTGCCTTGCAGGCATAAGGCCCTGGGTTGGATTCCTCAGCACCACATAAGCAGAAAAAAAAAAAGCTGGAAGTGGCACTATGGCTCAAGTGGTAGAGTGCTCACCTTGAGCTGAAGAGCTGAGGGACAGTGCCCAGGCCCAGAGTTCAGTCCCCACAACCGGACCCAAAAAAAAAAAATTTTACAAAGGTTACAAAGCCTTTTGTCAAAACTATGGAAACACCAGAGGGTCTCAATAATCATTTATTCAACTCTTGAACCATCCATGCATTGGTCATTATAAACTGGCCACCCCACACACATAACTGAAAAGAATTTATCCACAGAATCAGTAATCAAGTCAAGATGACAGTGCTGCCTAATAGCCATGAGTTTGGTGAGGCCTAGCACAACTGCCAATTTATATGTAATTAAGTATGCTGCTGTATTCAGTACTAATTAATTTACTTAAAAGAGAAGGTACAGAAAAGAAGGCAGATTGATAATAAGCATCCTAAATTTCACCTGCACTGGAACATTCCTAATAGTGTCAGATTTTTAAATTAACGGTTTGACTGAAATAGAAGATACAATTTAGAGAACATAGAGAACATGTATCAAATGCTGGCAATAAACCCTTGAAAACTGTATCTCAAAGGTGAAGTATAATTAGAGATCTTATTTTTTCTGTCTATTGTTTGACTTTCACATTTGACTTTTAAATCCATTTTCAGAAAGACATTAAAGTAAAAATTAAGGAATGCAGGTACTTAAGGATGACAGTCATAAAATCTTGGGTGTCATTCAAATTATTTAAAAAATCTGGAGAAGTCCTACATGAAAAATTCTTCGAGAGTGTTAAACATGACCAGTGAGAGTGAAAAGCTAGACTAAGCCTATTCCCTTAAGAATTCCTTGACTCCTGATAAAATCTCTGGTATTCTGTATTAGAGTGCACTTACCCACAGGCAACAACGTTTTACAATACAGAGTTTACATACAAATAACGTAGGGATGCCTGTCTCAAGGGGATACACAGTAAAACAAAGCAAAAAGGCCTGAAACTAGTAGATAACATAAATATGGTGCCACAGAAGAGGTAAGATCATAATAGGAGGAAATGCCCAGAAGATGGCCATTCATTTTGCCACAGAAATCAGGTTTTCACAATGGAGTTCTCCAATAGCAGTCTGAAAAGAGTAGAACTTCAAAATGAGAAGACAGGATAAACAGTGCCACAAGCCGAGAAAGAGGGATAAGTCAAATTACAAATCATGAAAATACAAGTATTTGTTTTTTTGTTTTTTTGGGTCCAGTTGTGGGGCCTGAACTCTGGGCCTGGGCACTGTCCCTCAGCTCTTCAGCTCAAGGCTAGTGCTCTACCACTTGAGCCACAGCACCACTTCCGGTTTTTTTCTTTTTGCTTATGTGGTGCTGGGGAATCGAACCCAGGGCCTCATGCATGCAAGGCAAGTGCTCTACTACTGAGCCACCTTCCCAGCCCCTGAAAATACAAGTATTTGGAAACGGAGAAAATCATTAGGGAAGACCAACTTGATGTGATAGTGTAGCGCAGGAGATCGAAGAGATTATGAAGTGGCTCTGCCATTTAGTGAATGACATGTGTCCACCAGTTAGCCTGTGTGGACACCCATCTGTTTTGGCTTCATTTGGATTTGGGGGACAGGATCCTATTATGTAGCCTAAGTTGATCTAGCATTTGAGTTCTTCCTGCCTTAACTTCCTAAGCACTGCAATTGCAGTTATGTACTACCTAGCCCCTTATAAGCCTTAAGGGTTCAGACACTATATCCCACTACAGAAGCTGAAAGAATGTGCTCTTGCCCAGACTACTTTCCATCTAAGTCTTGGGATCTTAAGATAGTTTCTACCAATCAGCAAAAGCTGCTGGGACTTTTAATTAGAGGCTAATACTAGATTAAAGAGGATTTTAGAAGTAGCAAGGTATAAGCTATATCACCAAGTATTTGATCATAGCTAGCAATGACCCAATTTCATGACACAGTTTGAATCACTTTTTCTGTCTATGCAGATCCCCAGACAGGATTTCTAGTCCAACTGGATTTCTGCAAACAACACTATATTCTAATCAGCTAGTGATGGTTCTTGTAACTTTTGACAAAGAATTCTAATGTAGTGCCTCAAACTCATCTGGAAAGTGGAGATAACCATTTCTTCTTTACAAAGCTATAAAGATTAAATGACCAAAGCTATCTTATTTTGTACTTAGAATACAGGAAAAACTCACTTAATATTGTATGTGTACAGGATACAGAGTAGTCAAACACACGCACATACATACATCCCACACACATACACCCCACACACATCACACCTTGCCTCACAATACCATGCTCTAGCTTCAAGAAGCAAAAACAAAGGAGTTCTTCAGAAGATTCACTATTATCTGTATAGAACTGGATGCTCACCAACTTGATTCCACAATGACAGGAACTAAGTCCAGTCTACCCATCAACTGTAATGCTTGGCAGTATGCCTTTGCCTAGTAGGTACACAATATTTACCAAATGGACTACTGTACCCACTTTTTGATCCTTTAACTCTTTTCATACACAGTAACATTACAGACCTTTCAACTGTTCACTACCACTGTTAAGACACTCCACCTTTTAACACTTAATTAAAAACAAAAAAACTTTTTAGGGTATGTGTCTAATGTTTCATGGAGCTTAGTTTAAAAAAGAGAATAAGCACAAAAAATCCAGTTACAAAGATTCAAATATTTGGTTCAAAATTACCATCTGGAGTACCTCCATTCTCTCGCGAAGCAGACACTAGCCTGCAGCAAATCTTTGCGATAACAATTTGTCGGTCTGCTCTAGAGGAAAAAAAATCCCAGCCACAAGTCCCCAGCAGCTACTTAATCAACACCATGACTTTAAAAGGGGTCTCAAGATTGCACAGCTTCCTCCAGCAAGTGATTTCTTGATGTTCACAGATGGAGTACAGTTTTTAGGGTGAAGAAAGGGCTTAGTGGCAAATCACTGACAGAGGACTGCCAAGACTTCACATACTCACATCCTGCAGCCCATTTGTAATCCAGGCTAGTCAACTCTCCAAAAGAAATTGCCTTAAAAAATGGAAGGCTAAAGAACAAATTGAAATCTGTGATTTACAACTAGTTGAATGCAAAGGAAGCTGATTAGAAAGCAAGTGCTCATTAATGGTGATGCATTTTGAGTGACAGGAACTAGGGCTAAGAAAAAGGAAGCATCTGATTTTTACGTTAGAAGTTCACTGAATCAGGAAAGTTCAAAAATCAGAAATCAGACAAAGCCATTTGCATTTTTTATTCTATTTCTGGAAGTAAAGGATTATCCTTGACAAACCGATAGACAGGGCATCGGAAATGCTGCTGATCTAACGCTATTTTTTCTTTAAGAAACTTCACCCAAAACGACCAGATTTAAACATGTTTAATACGCAGCACTTAAAGAATTTCCAAAAAATAATTTGGGGAAAAGTGCTTAATAAATAAATGAAGTACAAAAAAAAAGCCATTACTTAAAAGAGATAAAATTCATCTGTATCTAGTGACAACAGTTCGTTTTTTACCGGCGTGTTACAATGTATAGCCATTTCCCCGGAAGTTCCTAGAAAGGAAGCCTCACAGATACGGTTCTAGCCCTCAAGCAGATACCTGAGGTGAAAGCTGTGACATTCTTTAGGTCTGGTCTGGAGAATGACTCACCTAGACCAGTTTTCATGAAGTTGTGTCCAGCACGTGGGTGCGACTCACCAAAGGAAATAAAGGTAAGCGAATGTGGAAACAGTCTCAGCAGCAAGGCGATCCTCGGGTTCGCAAAGAGCAAACGCCAAGCAAAGAAGCCCTATCAGATGCCCTAAGTGTCCCTGCTCAACACCATCAAGGTCAGCGCCCAACAGACCATCGGGCAATTCGGACACGCGCCTCCCGCAGAAAAAAAAGACAACGGAGACCCTCCACCACCCGCAGCTATGCCATGGTCCCCACACTCCCAACCCGCTTCGCTGAGCGTGGAGTTGGTCCTCACCACTTGGCTCCACATCACCGTCGTCACCATACACTGGAGCCATGGTCAAGGAGTCTCCTAATTCCGCGCCAACCTGCCTGAAACTGGCGCGGGGGCAGAGATAGGCGCCAGCCCGAAAACCAATCAGCAGCTTCGGGACGCTGCAGACTTCCGCCCGGAAGGCCACTGACGTGCCGCGCCGTACTACGCCCCGCCCCTGGCCTTCCCGCGGGCGCGCATTTGGCGCCCTGTGATGACCCTTGAGGGAAAAACTAAAAGTATGGGCAGGCCAGAGAAGAGCTGGTGAAGAAGGCGGTCGGGCTCTGAAAAGGATCTTCCTGGGCACTCTGCGCAGGCGCACGTACACTATTAGAAAACACTAGGGTGCGTGGAAGTGGGGCTCTCTGGTTCTGAGAAGTGATTTCCCAGAAAAAGACGCGCGGGCGGGCAGAAAGGCGGGTGGGGCTTGCAATCTCTCACCTTCCCCCAACGTGGAAACGTGACTGCCTACTGGTTTGCACCCTTGAGTTTTGCCCAACACTATTCCTCTCAATGTGAGCAGTCTGTGTGATTAGATGTGATTCTAAATGTGTGTATATACATATAGGGAAGCACTTAAAAGTTTTTGCACCATCTTAACCAAATAACCCAAAGTAGAATCACCAGTAAGCCCTAATCGGACCTCAAGTACCTACTGATGTGATACGCTTGAAAAAGGAGTAACATCATTTATATGGTTCTTGCAACAAAACGTCTAACCTGAATCTAACCATTACAAAACAATCAAATGCTTGGCTCACACCTGTAATTCTAACTACTCAAGGGGCAGAGATCTGAGTATCATGGTTTGAAGTCAGCCTGGGCAAGAACGTCTATGAGACTCATCTCCAGTAAACTACCAAACAAGCCAAAAGTTGATCTATATGGTAGAACTACTTCCCTTGAGCAAAAGAAGCCCAGGGACAGTGCCAAGCCCTGAGTTCAAGGCTCAGGACTGGTGCAGAAAGAAAAGAAAGAGACAGAGAGAGGGAGGGAGGGAGGGAGGGAAGAAGGAAGGAAGGAAAGAAAGAAGGGAGGAAGAGAAAGAGGGAAAGAAGAGAAGAAAAAGAGAAAGAGAGAGGAAGGAAAGGAAGAGAAAGAGGGAAATACAGAAAGGAAAGAAAAAACAAAGGAAGAGAAAGAAGGAAAGAGAGGAAGGAAGGGAGGAGGGATCAGATATAGTCAAAGTGTAAGATGACCTACAAAACATCTTGCCTGGACTCCTCCAAAATGTTGATTCTGTGATATAGTGTAAACAATGTATGCATCTTATTTTATCATTTTACAAATACATATTTTGTTAAATAATGCCTACCACACATTTGTAATATTTTCCCCACATTTTTGCTCACATGCTTATTGGTACTCCCAAGCATGGCTAATTGATATTTGTTTCTTAATTTCTAATCTGCTTCTTAATTCATTTAATGTGGTGTGACAAACTTGCTCTTTAAAGTACATTTTTTTAAAGGTGGGGAGAAGGGGTGAAGAGGGTTTAGGATAGAATAAGATGAATTTAATCAAAGTACATTATATGCATTTATGGACACATCACAATTCAATCTCTTTGCACAATTATTATTTCTGTTGTTGTTGGCCGTAGATATTGAGTTCAAGGCCTGGGCACTGTCTCTGATCTTTGCACAATTAATGTACAGTAATAAAAAAGCAAAGTACAAGTACACATTGTTAGAACTTTTATAGTTTTAGTGGCTACTAAGTAGAGAGAACTATTTTGACAAGGCATTCTAATGAACCAGATCCTTTGTTTAAATCCACGCATCTGGTCATTTTCTTCATGCTAACTTATATCACTAGGCATTTCAAATCTTGTTTCTCTTTCACTCCTGCTATGGTCTGAAATTTTGTGTTATCCCCAAATTCATATGCTGAGACCTAGTCACCAATCTGGTGATATGGTAAGGACTTTGGAAGGTAAGTAGGTGATGGGGTTATCCCTCATGGGTTGAATTAGTACCCTTAGAAAAAATGCCCCCAGAAAGTTGCCTTGTCCCTTCTATGATATAAAATCACAGCAAGTAGATGCTTTCTGAGCAATCATTTTCTGATGTGAGCCTGTTTGATATAGTGCAAAAGACTTGTTTAGTGGTAAGAAAACCCTATTGTTATGATGCAGCAGTTGAGAATAGGATCCAGGTAAGAAATTCTTTTACAATGATCAGTGATCATTGCTTCTGTTTAGGTGACAATGCAAAGCAGGGTGACATTTCTGCAAGTTCAGTAACATTACTTTGCATCTCAAGTACAGAGAGTCACATTGACAGAGACAAACCGAGTGGGTCAATAAATAATAGGTACATTTCACAGAATGCCTGTCTTGCTTTATCTCTTGATAGAGTAAGTTTTGCATTACTGCTTTACAGGTGAGGTCAGGTTTGTAGTACAACTCTGGAAAGTCAAATCTCAACTGATAGATGGATATTTAAACAAGTCTAAGTGTTGCCATACTATGGAATAGCACTCAACAATAAAAAGTGACAGGGGGCTGGGAATGTGGCTTCGTGGCGGAGTGCTTTCCTAGCATGCATAGCCCTGGGTTCAATTCCTCCACAGCACATATATAAAATAAATAAAAATTTAAAATATATCCATAAAAAGAGACAAACTATCGATCTATGCAACAACATGGATAACTCTCACAGTAATTATGCTGAATGAAAAGGGGCAGATTTTCCAGCCCTACTCAAGAAAAAGTATAACCTGTATAATTACATTTATGCAAAACTCTGAAATATATAAACAAATTTCTAGTGACAGGAAACCTACCAGTGGTTGTCTGGGAATGAGCAGTAGGATGGATTGACAATGAGAAATAAGGCAACTTTGAGGGAATGAAATATGTTTATATTGACTGTGATGATAGTTTCAGAGTTATATAAATATGCCAAAGCTTATTAAATAGTTCACTTTAAGTAAAGTGCACTTTGAAAGGGAGTGTCACTTTTGACAGGGAACATTGAAATAGAAAAGTTTGTTTTTAAAGGACCCTTCACCAGACATTGAATCTTCAGGCACCTTGATCTGGGACTTCCCAGCCTCTAGAACTGGGAAAAATAAATTTCTCTTGTTTATATGCCAGTCCATTTATGAACAAACTAAGACCATTGACCATCCTGTGTGGACTAGGACCTATATAGCCTATATATATATATACACATATATTGTATATATGTGTATATATTGCATATATAGGCTATATATATTACACATTCAGATGACTACTTCTGAAGGTGGTACAGACCTATAATCCTAGTCCTGAAAAGACTGAGGCAAGAAGGTTGCAAGTTTGAACCCAGTCTGGACTGGCAAGCAAGACTGTGTTTCAAAAAACATTTTTAAAAAAGCAGAACCAAAGTTTAATTATATGACAGCAAAAGATAAAATAACTGGGAAGCTACCAAACATGCAGATATTTCATAAAGAGAAAACAGCACAAGATAAAACACATAGTTGCAACAATATACTAAAAAGTTCTATACATGGGCATCTCTTGAGTCCTGTCTCCGGATTGGAGAGATTTTACTACTTTCTTTCACCACTTTTCTTTTACTTTCTTTTCTTTTACTTTCAACTAAATGATCTCTTATTCCATTTTTTTAAAAAATCCTTCTATACATGAAATCCATATACAACAATGTATATTTTGCTAGAATGATACAGTAAATTATTTTTGTTTATAATTTGTTCCCTTTAAAGTTGTATTAGAAATATTAAAGCTTAATTCTCGGTAAGCCTCTGTTACCAATACAAATGACAGTCTGGCAGTATCTCTATGGTGTGGGCTTAGGAAATTGAAATTATTTTTAGTTTAAGTAGTCATCACTAGGTACTTCACCATATTATTCTTCATGTTCCTTCAACAGTAAAGACAACATATTTTATTTCCCTTAGTCCATGACTACTTAGTGAGAATCTTGCCCAGAAATTAATAGTTCAGACTGTTTGATTTATAACTGTCTGCTTTAAAAGATCATCTTGGAAAAACAAAACAGAGGAAAATGTCAAAAGTGGGAGCTGGATTGAATGCTCCCTAGATCAAGTACTATTTGTGAGGTAAATCTGCTGAAAAATTATGTGTGTGTGTGTGTGTGTGTGTGTGTGTACAAATCTTAGAAAAAGGTATAAATAGAAGGTTATATAGCATAGGTCTAAATATTTAAAACTTTGAAAAAATGCTAACAAATTTTATGCATACATATATATATATATATATATATATATTCCATTTTTGTAACTCAGCAAATACACCTTATAAAGGACCAAAGAAGCCAAGTAGCTTGGAATTCCTTGCATGAAAAGCGGGGAACTGGAGCCAAAATTCCTTCTCTGTTCTATACCACAGTGTGGAAGTAGCCTAGACATCCAGGATTTTATTCAGTCATCCCAAAAAGTCCATGGTCATCTACCTTTTGTGTGTGAGAATATGCAACCTGCTGCAGTGAAGTTAGACCAGGGAGGTGGCTCAAAGAGGCCAAGCTGATCCTGGGAAACAAGCTCAAGAATTTGGGTAGGCAACTCCAGAATGTTCTAGAAGGGGCATAGTAATCTCCAGAGCTGCATTTCATCCCCTTGGCCTCATGGACTCCTGAGAGGATGAGAGCCAAAGCAGGATCCTTCAACATGGAACCCATGGCAATAATCCAGGATACTCCCTACCCACTAGTGAGGCTCTGGGAAGGCAAATAGAATGCTGCTGAGAAAATCAATGCAAAAAGGGGGTGGTTCACCAGCTCTGGAGCAGAGGTCTAGTTCACCAGCCCTCCAAGTGCAGAGAGGATACCTATCCCTCAGATTCTGTGTGTATCTCCTGTCATGGGCTGACAATTTGTGTTCCCAATTCCCTTTCTCTGAGAGTCAAGGACCACAAAGACCCCTGCAGATGGGGAGGATATGCAAGCCTCAGCACATGGGGCTGCTCAGCCCAGAGAGGACACCTTTCTAAAATTCACACAATGTGCCTTACACAGATAGCCACAGTGTGGCTATTGATCTCCACAGACTAGTATACTATCAGAGGTTTGGAATACACCTGGTGGTAGATGACTGGGAAGTGTATGTGTGTGTGTGTGTGTGTGTGTGTGTGTGTGTGTGTGTGTGTGTGTGTGTGTACGCGCGCGCTCCCGCACACCAATCCAAGGGCTTGAACTCAGGACCAGGGCACTATCCCTGAGCTTTATTTGCTCAAATCTAGCACTCTACCACTTGAACCACAGATCCACTCTTCTGGTGTTTAATTGGAGATAAGTCTTACAAACTTTCCTGCCCAGGCTGGCTTTGCATCGTGATCCTCAGATCTCAACCTGCTGAGTAGCTAGCTGTGAGCCACCTATGTCTTGCTTCTTTTTTCTTTTCTTTTTTTTGCCATTCCTGGGACTTGAACTCAGGGCCTGGGTACTATCCCTGTGCTTCTTTTGGCTCAAGGCTAGCACTCTACCACTTGAGACATATCACCAATTCCAGCCTTTTCTATTTATGTTTTTTTTAATTAATAAGTTTTTTATTGTGAAAATACCATACAGAGGGGTTACAATTACATGAGCAAGGTAATGAGTACATTGCTTATCAAGCATTGTTGCCTCCTCCTTTGTTTCCCCTTACTATCCCTGCCCTCCTCCCCCCACCCCAAAGTTGACAAGTTCATTTTTCAACATAATGTCTTGTACTGAGGAATCAAACCCAGGGCTTCATTCATGCTAGGCAAGCACTCTATCACTAAGCCACATTCCCAGACCCTTTTTTTCTTTTTTTAGTTCACTACCTAGAACCTATCTTGAAGTGTAGCTTACCTCTAATGGCCAATCCCATCTTTCTGGAGATGGATCATTTGCAGGGAGACTACCTTTGGGGGTTATAAGAATGAGGAGATTCCACAGGAGGGAAGAAGGAGGGACCTGCTTGAATGTGAAATAAGACTAAAAGCTATGGGAAACTATAAGGAGAGAGCCCATGCAAATAGAACATTTATTTTTTTTCAGTTCCTTAGATGATTTCAGAGCCCAGTTCCAAAAAGTGTTCTCCCTATTCTCCTCAGCTCTCCCTGCTGAGAATTCTTTCCCAATAGTTCTCATAGCATTTGAGAAAATAAGTGAATCTATTCCAGTTCCGTAAGAGAAGTGATATGAACTGTGGAGGAAGAGATTTATCACAGGCATTGATCCTGCTACTGCTGAGAGAAGAATGAGGAGGTGGAAGCCCAGCAAGGCGGATGGGAGAAATTGGCCATCAGTTCTGCAAAGCCTGGCACATTCAGCTTGGAAGAGGAAGAAGCAGCCAGCGGGGATATGGAAAGCTGTTGGAGCCTCTGTGGGCCTGGGGCTGCTGTTGATCAACAGACTGAACAATTGGAAAAAAAGATCTAGACATTGAATAAAGGAGAAAGAAGATGAACTAAGACCTGCTGTCACTTTCACTTGCGTTTGTCACCATACCTATACCAACCACCTTTGCGAAGTAATGGCTCCTACTTCACTCATGCCTTTCAAGTTTAGCACAAATTCCTCTTTTGGCTAATTCTAACCCACAGCCTTAAGAGAAGGTGTTGAGAAATGTGATTCCAGCTAACCACACATCACACTAGGAAACTGCTAGGGTCTGCTAACGGTACCGAAAAGGGACTGGATAAATAGCAAGAGAAAATGGCTCAGAATCCTTCCACCAATCAGAGCAAGAGTTACTGTCTTCAGAGACTAGAACTCTAAGCCAGATGCTGATAGCTAACACCTATAATCCTAGCTAAACAGAAGGCTGAGATCTGAGGATTGTGGTTTGAAGCCAGCCTGGGCAGGACTCTGTGAGACTTTTATCTCCACTAAACTACCAAAAAGGAAAAGAAACCAAGAGGGAAGTGGAGCTTTGGCTCAAGTGGTAGAGCTCTAGTCTTGAGCAAAAGAAGTTCAGGGATAATGTTCAAGCCCCAGTATAGCATGAGAGAGAGAGACTGACTGACTGACTGACTGACTGACGACAATATAAGGAAAAACTAGTTTTCTCTCTGGGATGGGCTGCATTCACTTTACTTGAGTAAAGTGAATTTAGGTAGACAGCTATTTTCATTCTGAACTGAAGTAACAGAAGTCAAGGTTTCCTAGTACTGGTGTTATCAGATTTCAAAAGAATACTTTTCTCAGAACCCTTTCCTTGGGCACCAGTGGCTCACACCTTCAATTGTCTGGGGACTGCGATTCAGAGTTAACCCAGGCAGACACATCCAAAACACTTAGCTCTAATTAACCAGCAAAAGCCCACAAGTGGAGGCATGACTTCAAGTATAGACTCAAGTGCTAGCCTAGAAGCAAAACTGCCAAGCAAGAGTTCAAGTCCCTGAGTTTAAACCCCAGCACTAGCCCAATAAAATAATGGCACATTCATATTTAAAGAATTCTTTTCACACACACACAGTTGAGGAGACATTACCTTAACACAAATTTATGAAAACTGCACATTGTTTAAATGCACAAATTCATCATCGGTAATGTTTTGACTAGCTCCTGGGAAGGGATCAAATGCTTATTGGAATCAAGGGAAGTCCATTCAAGTGATGTATTTTTGTCCGTCTTTATTTTCCTATTTGGAGAAAATGCTGAATTGTATATTAACACTTCATTACTTTTTAACTTGGAAAAAAAAAAAAAGAAAGAAAGAGGAAATGTTTGTCATTCCAGGAGCATAATCAGTTGAGCCAGCTCACAATGACATAGTTAATTCACCAACAGGATTTGTTGCCATAGCTCCAGGGAGGGACAGGGTAGATGAAACAAGGACCTTTTTCACCAATGTAGCTTTCAGCACAACCTGCCTGTTCGCCCACAACAGGGCATCCTAATACCAGTCCAGAGCATGGCAATGGTCAAGGAAGTTGAGCATAGAGGAGAAAAGAGGATACTTCAGGTAAAGAAAACAAGAATGCCAAGAAATTTGAGTCTCTGCTTATTCCTAAGCAGACCCATTCAGTCCCTTCAAGGTTCCCTTTAAGCACCCGGCTTACAGGGGCTGGCTTAACCTTTGGTCACGTGACCTTGGTCAGTCTGGAACAACAAAAACCTCATCTTATCAATTAAAAAAAATTGAAAAGGAAGACGACTCTAGACAAGAGGGAAAGAAGGTCAGGAACTGGCATGGTGGGCCACCAGGAATACATCATGGAAGAAGACAACCACACTCTACAATTTTCATGCAAGGTAATATACATAGCTGCTTTCTTGTTGACTTTTTTTTTTTGCCTCTTTGAATGTCAAAGTGGATCCAAAAGGTAAAATCCTATGTATCTGTCAGTGTACCAGACTTGTGCTAATTCAAAGGCACATGAAAATCAGAAATCCTATAGTCTCCATTTTCAGATGGTGAAAAAGGAAAACAAAATGTGGTTAATATTTCTTTGGCCCCTTACAAAGTAGGTAAGCTCCCTGGATCAATTTGGATGACAGAAGCAAACTTGCTTCCTGGAAAAATAAAAGACAGGCTGGGATTTAGCTCAGCAGTATTGCGTGTGCTGTGCATACATAATGTCCTGACCTGAATTCAACCCCTGCACCAAAACCAAAATAACAAAAATACAGTCAAATTGATATGAGGAGGCATAGGTAGTTCATGGCAAAGAATGATGCTATGAGAGCCTGAGGACTTTGGGAAACCGTTTAAACAAAATATCTCAACCTATAAAATAAGAAATTCTCCTGAAAGATATTCAGGAGCAAAAGCTGTTCTGCCAGCAATGATAGAATTCCGCTGCTTAAAGTGAAGCCAGGCGCTGGTGGCTCATGCCTGTAATCTTAGCTACTCAGCACACTAAGATCTGAGGATCTCAGTTTGAAGCCAGTCAAGACAGGAAAGTCTAGAAGACTCTCATCTCCAATTAACCACTAAAAAGTCAAAAGAGGAGCTGTGGGGCTCAAGTGGTAGTGCACTGGCCTTGAGTGAGAAGTTCAGGGACAGTACTCAGACTTTGCCTTCAAGCCCCATGAAAAGCCCCACTCTTTTTTGGGGGGGGGTCCGGTCGTGGGGCCTGAACTCTGGGCCTGGGCACTGTCCCTCAGCTCTTCAGCTCAAGGCTAGCGCTCTACTACTTGAGCCACAGCACCACTTCCAGCTTTTTGCTTATGTGGTGCTGAGGAATCGAACCCAGGGCCTCAGGCATGCAAGGCAAGCACTCTACCACTGAACCACCTTCCCAGCCCCAAGCCCCACTTTTATTGGAACACACACACACACACACACTCAAGTGAAATGAGTTCCACTCTACTAGCCAGAGAGGGATTTCGAGGCCTCAGAACATCAATCCTGCTCTTTCCTGCCCCAGTAATTCCTCCTAAACTTCCCATGCCCCTTGAAATGGACATGGCTGGTGGACTTAAGCATCATATGCTTCCAAATGTAATCTAAATCTATATCCAGTGGACAAGTGAGTTACATGACTGATAGATCATTTCCCCCATGTTGTCTCTTTCCAACTCATCTCCTTATTATCTCAGAATACATTATGTGTGTGAGAGAGAGAAAGTGGGGAGAGGGGAGAGAGAGAGAGAGAGAGTGTGGGTAGTGGGCCTTGAACTCAGGATCTTGTATTTCACTTAGCATTTTTTGCTCAAGGCTAATTCTCTACCACTTGAACCACAGCTCTACTTCCAGATTTTTGGTGGTTAATTGGAGAGATGAGTCTCACAGATTATCCTGCCTAGGCTGACTTTGAACCAGAATCCTCAAACCTCAGCCTTCTGAGTAGCTAAGATCACAGGTGTGAGCCACCAGAGCCCAACTTCAAAATACTTTTTATTTACCATGTATAGATGTTGGTTGGCACATATTTGTAAGTGTTATTTATATTCTCATTGGAGATCCCAGAAGTTAAACAAATTGTCCACTATAGAAAAGAGACAGCTGGAATTCAGACTCCTAGAATCCAATTTCATTTTTTCTTTCTACTAGCACTGTCAAATAAGTTAGCCACTAAGCATATATGGCTATTTAAATTTAAATTAGTTAAAATTAACTGAAATTTAAAATTTAATTCTGTATTTCAAGTGCTCAGCAATTGCATGTGACTCATGACTATGGTTTTTGTTTTTTTGTTTTTGGACAGTAATGTAGTTATGCCATAATCACATAAAGTTCTATTAAATAATACTGCTTTAAACCATGTCTCTTTTAGCTATTTTACCCACATGCTGAAAATATATTGTGGTTATGTTACAAGTAGTATGGATCCAAATTTCTCCATTAAAATCTCCTTCCTCTGAAGTCTTCTCATTTGCATTGTACTAAGTTAACTTTGATCTGCAAATTAATAATATAGATAAGAGTCAAGGAGACTGTTAAATGCACTTCAGAGACCAAAGATTTTTAAGCACCATCGAATAACTCCAGAAGCACTCACTTAGATGCAAGTAATTGATATGATAATTACATATCATTTGTATTTATTCATTAAAACAGGGATCCCCTAAGGTGCCCTTGTAGGAAATAATGTAGTTAGCTTAGTTATTTCTAGTAACCCTTTTACTGTTTCTAAATTCTATGTAAAACCTTTTTATACTAATGATGTACCTTCTTCTTTTGGATCATACAGCAAATCAGCAGCATAAAATACTCTTACATTGAAATTTTGACTGGTTCAAGATCTAATTCCATAGGTCTCACTTCTTCCACTTTATCCCATATTCTCTGGAAGAGTTACACCTATAGGCCCAGTACACAGCTGGCTCATAGTGGAGGATGGATAAATATCTATTCACTGGCTGACACAGTTCTTCAAGATACCACTCATTCTAGCCAATACATGGATCAAACAGAAAACTGTCTCCTATTTGTGTTTTGTTTTGTTTGGGGGTTTTCTTTTCATTTTATTGTTGTTTCTTGCTCTCTTACTAGATGTTGCTTCTTGTTTGTAAGAGATACTTCCGGCATTTAGGACAGTATAGAAGGAATGTAGTCTAACCTGTGGATTTGGGAACTAAATCTGTAGCCCTTTAGACCAAAAGCAAAGAAAGAAAATTTAATGGAAACTGTATAAAGATACACTAAATACGCTTTATCTGGAAGGAATTAAACAATTCAGAGCCCTCCAGATTTATGAACTTTAGATAACTAAATGTTTTTAAAAGCCACCTAAAGAGAAAGTAATTTGCCATTTACTTGTTGCTCTAAAACCTCATTAGACCTTTTCTCCTACTATCTCTGTGTAATTCCTGCATAAAAATGCTAATGTTATAGGAACAGACACATAGTTGCTATATTTAGGGAACTCAATACAGTCTTTATGTCCTTTGGCCACTAAGGATAATGGCAGGGTCATACATCCTTTTAACTCAATTAGCATATATGTAACCTCTGCCCTAGGTTATTTGGCAGCTACTTCTGAATACTGGAAGGTAGAGACTCAATCTGGCTTTCTAGAGTGCATCAACCTTACTCCATACACCCAAGTAAGGTCCTTTAAGGCCAGCCTTGGGGATTGTGCATTCCCTAACTCCTCCCAGGATCACTGAAATGGAAGCAAAAAGATCTGAGTTGAGGCAAGACCTGTGAATATCTGTAGTGCAATTTAAGGTTGCCTTGGTCTTCCTGATGCTGGAAACTATGTGAGAAAAGGTGACATTGCTTTTATTTCTTTTTCTTTTTGTCAGTCATGGGGCTTGAACACTCAACCTGGGTGCTGTCCCTGAGCTCTTTTTGCTCAAGGCTAGCACTCTACCACCTTGAGCCTCAGCGCCACTTCTGGTTTTCTGATGATTAATTGGAGATAAGAGTCTCATGGAGGGCTGGGAAGGTGGCTCAGCGGTAGAGCGCTTGCCTTGCATGCATGAAGCCCTGGGTTTTATTCCTCAGAACCACATAAACCAAAGAAGCTGGAAGTGGTGCTGTGGCTCAAGTGGTAGAGCACTAGCCTTGAACAAAAAGAAGCTCAGGGACAGTGCCCAAGTCCTGAGTTCAAGCCCCAGTATCGGCAAAAAATAAGCTGTTTTGGTTTGGTTTGGTTTACCTTCTTAGTGCTTCTTTGGAGGGTTTTGTGGAGGCTGGGGG
>NW_012267310.1:4617804-4625591 GCF_000151885.1 Dipodomys ordii | reverse complement strand
GGCTTTTTTCTTTTTGCTTATGTGGTGCTGAGGAATCGAACCCAGGGCCTCAGGCATGCAAGGCAAGCGCTCTACCACTGAGCCACCTTCCCAGCCCTCCTTCATAGTCTATTAATTAAGAAGGTAATCAGTGCATGCTTGGAGTTTGGTATTTGAAACTCAAAGGAAATAAAGTTAGAACATTACTCACGTTTCTTTTCTCAGAAAGAAATGAATAACGAATTAGGGCCACCGAGTTAGAGTAATCACATTTTGAGTGATTTCTCTGGAGCATGCATTTAATAACCAGTATGTGTTGGATAAGAAGAACAAAGAAAGGCAAAGTTAATTAGCTGGGAAAAGCTTCATCAAGGAATTTTGGTCACCTAGCCGAGGGTTTCTCAACCTCCCTGCTTACTGCTGTTTGGGGTCAAAGTGTTCTTTATTGAAGGAGATATTCTGTACATAGTAGGGATATTTATTAGCATGTTTGATCTATAACTATCAACTGCCAGCAGTATCATTTTCCACCAAGTCATAACAGCCCCAAATTATCCAGACTTTGTTAAACATCCCCTAGGGGATGGGCAAAGGGACCACTGTTAAGGAATAGTGAATTAACTACTAAAGGTAGTAGATGCTATCTTCTTTCTGTGCCCCATTCCTGGGACCCTCTAGGGTTTAAACTCTCTGAACAACTCATTCCAGGACCATCTACATTTCTCAGACAATTATTTGAAACGAAATTAACTATCTCAAAATTACTTGCCCAGACAACAAATAGGACTCTTCACATTTCTATAGTGAAATGTGTCAGACAAAAAGAACTAAGTGCTGGGCACTGGTGGCTCACGCCTGTAATTTTAGCTATTCAGGAGGATGAGACTGGAGCATCAAAGTTCAAAACCAGACTGAGCAGGAAAATCTGAGACTCTTATCTCCAATTAACCACCAGGAAACGGGAAGTGGCTCTGTGGCTCAAAGGGTTAAGGTGCTAGCCTGGAGCAAAAAGCTTAACCCCTTGGCAGGGAGGGGAGGGGAAGAGAACAAAGGAAAATCTGATAAAAGTATTTATTTAAGGCACTCTACTAAATATTTTATTTTGAATTTATTCACCACCAAACTCACAGAAGCAATATTATTAGTCCTATTGTATTGTGGTGGCAACTGAGGCTTATAGAGTTCAAGAGATTTGCTCTAGTAGTAGAAACAGAGAAGTCTGACAGCAATGTTTATGTATGTATGTATGAATGGCCATGATGAATTTTTTTTTGTCTGTTGTAGGGCTTGAACTAAGGGCCTGGGCATTGTCCTTGAGCTCTTTTGCTCAAGGCTAGTGCTTTACCACTTTGAGCCACAGCTCCATTTCTAGTTTATGGGTGATAAAGACACGTCTCAAAGCTTTTCCTGCCCTGGGCTGGCTTTAGATCTCAGCCTTCTGAATAGCTAGGATTACAGGCATGAACCACCAGCACTCAGCTATGATGAAAATTTTGAAAGACTTATTCCAAAAAATGTTTGTAGTAATGGCATCATTACCTGCTGATAGGTTTTGCTCCTTTTTTTTGGGGGGGGAGTTGGTTATGGGTCTTGAACTCTGGGCTGTCCCTGAGCTTTTCAGCTCAAGGCTAGCATTCTACTACTTGAGCCACAGCACCACTTCCGGTATTCTGGTAGTTTATTGGAGATAAGAGTCTCAAAGACTTTCCTGCCTGGGCTGGCTTTGAACTGTGATCCTCGAATCTCAGCCTTCTGAGTAGCTAGGATTACAGGTATGAGCCATCAGAGCCTGGTGGTTTTGCTCCTTTTTTAAGTTCCTATGGTAGACGATGATATGAGTGCATCAAGCCATTTTGCAGAAATAAAGAATTGTTCTTCTTTGTGTGTTTAACAGGATGGCTTTTAGACATACTGAACATTTTTACACAGCCAATTTCTTGGGACATAAATAGTAATAGGGTTACCATCTTTGTATCCAAGAGAAATAGAGATTCTTTTTTTTGTAAAGGGGGAAGGATAATAGTTTGAGGATTTAAATTTACTAAGATCTGTATTTTAATAATTTGGTCCACTATGGTGGTTCTGAACTTTCAAGAGTCATGCACTGGGCATTAGTGATTGATGCCTGTAATCTTACTTACTGAGGAAGCTGAGACCCGAGGATCCCAGTTCAAAACCAGGCAGGAAAGTCCATGAGACTCTTATCTCCAATTAACTACCAAAAAGCTGAAAGTAGAGCTGTGGCTTATAATGGTAGCATGTTAGCTTTGAACACAAAAGCTCAGGGACAAATGCCCAGGTCCTGAGTTAAGCCCCAAAACTGGCACACACACACACACATACACACACACACAGCCTTCATTTAATTCAGAATCTTTAGGCCATGAATACTTGTGTTATTAAAATTCCCACAGGTAATTCTAAGGTACAACCAAGACTGAGAAGACATGATCTTAGACTCTGGAAGTGTTAGGCTGGTGCTTTCTCTGTCTCTGTCCTGTCTGTCTGTCTGTCTTTCTCTCTCTCTCTCTCTTTTCCAAGAATATTGTGTTTGAAGTATTTATGAGTTTCTGGAAAGATAATTTTTTTCACAAGTACCACCCATTATTATTCAGAAATGTACATGCCACTCCCAGAGAAAAGAACTTAATAAATCCACTTCAGCAATGTTACCTTTTGACTTTCTGAAGGCTATGAAGTTACTTCTCTTGTTTGTTTTGCAGTGCTGGTAATGGAACTCAGAGCCACCTGCGTGGTAGGCAAAGACTCTACCACTGATTCACAACCCTAACTCAGGCATTATCTTCAATATGTATTTTGTGATGACATGCTATATTGGCATCTAATGATGAGTCAGTATGAGGTTTACAGGGACCTAATAAAAGCTTTTATCTAGTAGGTTGTATCATTAAATATCAAACAAACTAAATGAAAAGCTTTCAATGGGAAGGCTATTCAAAGAGAACAAAAAAATGAGGAGAGCATTGGAAATGTTGTTGATACTAATGAACTAGGCCCTGAGAGGAGACTGGAGCTGGGACTGCTTCTTTACAGGTTTTGTTTTTGTTTTAGGGATTATAGAAAAAAACAAAAACCTTGGCTCCAACCAGCCCAGTTCTTGAAATGAAAAGAATGCCTCTAGGTCCCCCTCCCTTTAACTTAACCCACCTTCATTGTTTTGTTAAAGACTGACCATTTAAACAGGTAGCCAGTAATCCCGCTCATGCTGGCATGCTGGCTGGCATGCAGGCAACATCCCGAGTTTACTATAAACTCTGCCTTTTTCACTTGTATATGTTAAACTCCTTTGTGTATGTTTACCTTAAGCTCCGCTTTACCATTGAATTCGCGAGTCATTTAAACCAAAAGTGACAGGCTGGTTCAAACAGCCATTATGTGACAAAGTGTAACCTCACTGGCCACCTGCATGAGGTCTGGTATGACTGTGCAATCTTTTGGGTGTGTGACAATCTCATTGGTCGCCTACGTGACCAGGCTTCACCTTGTGATTTTTGCCAATAAAAACCTAAGCACGTGGGCCGCTCGGGGTCGCAGTATCAGCTCCTGAGCCTGTGCTGCGGCCCTGGCCGGTCAGTGTAGGAACCTTCTCAATAAAGTTGCTTCTTTAATATCAACTTTGTTGCGGTGGGCTCTGTCACTCCGGACGACTAGGTGGGCTTGCCTGCCTGAGTAGGGGTCTTCCTACTACACTAAGGCAGCATGCAATGAACTAGGGCCATGAATTTGAAATCTAGGTCTGCTACAGACTAACTCTGTAACCTTAGCCAAATTATTTAATGTCTCTAAATAGTTGTTACTTGTAAACTGGACATAGTTCCCATATGTGACACAGAGCAGAATTTCATAAACTACAGAGTACTGAAATTGTAGACAATGTATGATTACTGTAAATAGAGATGAGATACCAGGCTTAGTTCATGCTAAGGAATATGTGGTAGTCAGAACAACAGCCCCTCAAAGGTATCTGTCGTAATCCTCAGAAGCTGTGACTATGTTGCCTTACATGGCAAAAGAGATTTTACAGATGTGGTTAAAAGTTCAAGATCTTAATGTAGGTGAGATTATCCAGGGGGGTCCAATATAATGACCAGGGTCCTTTAAGCCAAAGAGGAGAAACAGAAGACTTAGAAGATGAGATTACTAGCCCAGCCCAGGCAGGAAAGTCCGTGAGACTCTTATCTCCAATAAACCACCAGAAAACTGGAAGTGGCTCTGTGGCTCAAGTGGTAGAGCACTAGAGCACTAGCCTTGAGCTGAAGAGCACAGGGACAGCGCCCAAGCCCAGACTTCAAGCCCCAGGACCCACCAAAAAAAAAAAAAAGAGAGAGATTACTGAGACAGAGGATGTAGTGATACAACTGCTGGTTTTCAAGATGGATGGAACTGAGCCATGAAGCCAAGCAATACAGACAGCTTCTGGAAGCTGGAAAAGGCCAGAAATCACATTCTTCCTAGAACCATCAGAGGAAATGCAGTGGTGCCCACACATCAGTTTTAGCCCACTGAGATTCAATTTAGACTTCAGATCCTGGCTTAGAACTTATTTTTTTTGGGTCCAGTCATGGGGCCTGAACTCTGGGCCTGGGCGCTGTCCCTCAGCTCTTCAGCTCAAGGCTAGCGCTCTATCTACCACTTGAGCCACAGCACCACTTCCGGCTTTTTTCTTTTTGCTTATGTGGTGCTGAGGAATCGAACCCAGGGCCTCATGCATGCAAGTGAAGCGCTCTACCACTGAGTCACCTTCCCAGTCCCCTGGTTTAGAACTTTAAGATAATACATTGGTGTTCTTATCAGCCTCTAGCTTTGTAATACTTGTTACAGCAACCATAGGTTGGAATTAAATATTTCTTTGAACATTCAACGATTCTGAGTCCAGTTTTTGCAAGGAAAGCCAGATTGCCCAAAAATCTACTAGCAAGGTCTAGAAGCATGGCTCAAGTGGTAGAGTATCTGAATAGCAAGAGGGAGATCTTGAATTAAAACTCCAGTACCTCAAAAACAAAACAAAACATTAGTACACTTGTGAATGAATGTGTCCATGCTGGCATCTGGTCTGTATTACTTGCCCAGCAGACTCATTTGTATCACATTTGGAAGGTCCCTGTGGTATCTGCTGTAGTATTAGCAACAGCAGGGTGGGAAAGAAGGAAGGAATAAACTAGTTATGGCAGTTCAATAACCAAGAAATGAGAGTCTTTAAGAATATGATCAAGATAGCTGGGCGCTGGTGGCTCACGCCTGTAATCCTAACTACTCAGGAGGCTGAGATCTGAGGATCACAGTTCAAAGCCAGCCCGAGCAGGAAAGTCCATGAGATTCCAATAAACCACTCAAAAACCGGAAGTGGTGCTGTGGCTCAAGCGGTAGAGCACTCGCCTTGAGATGAAGAGCTCAGGGACAGCACCCAAGCCCAGAGTTCAAGCCCCACGACTGACAAAACAAAACAAAAACAAAACAAAACAAAACCCTTAAGGCAAGCTCTCCGACTCAATAATTCTACTTCTAAGAAATTTCATTCTGGGAGAAAAAGTAGATTAATATGAATATTATTTACCTGCTTAAAAATGCCTTTCATACATAGTTCTTGTAATTGCCTATAGAATAACATGGAGATAATGAAGAACAACAGCAGCATATCCACTCACCTTGGCTAATTGAGACTGGCAGGTGCTCATACCATTGTAGCTTGGTCTAGACTTGAACCTGGTTAGATTACTAACCTTGAAGGTCTCTGAACCACTTTGAGCACATTTGATCATTTTCTTTTTTTTTTGGCAGTCGTGGGGCTTGAACTCTGGGCCTGGGCGCTGTCCCTCAGCTCTTCAGCTCAAGGCGAGCGCTCTACCACTTGAGCTACAGCGCCACTTCCGGTTTTCTGGTGGTTTATTGGAAATAGGAGTCTCACAGTCTCTCCTGCCCGGGCTGGCTTTGAACCAAGATCTTCAGATCTCAGCCTCCTGAGTAGCTAGGAATATAGGCATGAGCCACCAGCGCCCCCGGCTTGATCATTTTCACTAATACCCCTGAAACAACAATTGTTACAAATTGTTGCAATGTTATATTGGTGCCTGGCCTTGTCCATTTCTCAAAAACTATCATCCAATTTTGTGAGTTAAGTAAATTACATTTTTAAATATGTATGAAATCAAGCGATTAAGTATGGAAAATTATCATCTTATTTACTTAGTGACATTCAAACAATATTTGGCAGACAAAAGTTGTGAAGTCAAAGTATGCTCAAATCCAAGTGAGGAATTTAATCCATTTTTCTATTGTATTATGTATTTTTGTCAAAATTCTGGCCGCAAATTCCATGAAAGAGGGCCCGAAATTTTCACAGCATTCTTGAGTGTGATGGTGGTTGTATTTGGAGTTTTGATTAAACTGCACTACATGTGTGATTATTACTCATAAACAGATGATTAGATATTAATTAGACAATAAGTGATTGTAAAGCACTTGGAAAATAAAAGTGTTTATAAATACCACCAAGGAATAGCAACAATAATTCTTTACTGACTACACAGCTGCTAATGTCAATAAGATGTTTTCTCCCACCTAAGGGTAGTTTTAATTTATACCAAAAACCCTGCTATCATATCTATGTTATTATAGTAATACAAAACATATCCAATTTACAATTGATTTTATCAACATTTAAAAAAGTTCATTTCTCATTTTGATTAAAAAAGAGCATCTCAACAGAATCCTTTTTGTATGACTACTTAAAATATATAAAAATAGGGCTTGGGAAGTGGCTCAGTGGTAGAGCGCTTGCCTTACATGCATGAGGCCCTGGGTTGGATTCCTCAGCACTACATAAGCAGAAAAAGCCAGAAGTGGTGCTGTGGCTCAAGTAGTAGAGCGCTAGCCTTGAGCTGAAGAGCCGAGGGACAGTGCCCAGGCCCAGAGTTCAGGCCCCACGACCAGCAAAAAACAACAACAATATCTATATATCTATATCTTCCTTATTTTTTGAAGTACTAAGGGTTGAACCAAGTGCCTTGTACATGCCAAGGGAAAAAACGGATATCCTAAATACAGCTATAAGCAATATGCTATGGTATCTCTTAATGCTAAGAATTCCGGAGCTCTTCACTGCTAAGTTTTCTGACTTATGCCAAATAATTTTTTCCTTTAAATATAAAAGATGGAAGATGACATTTTGCTAGCCCTATTCTAAGTTATGCATTGGGTTGGTCTATACAATTCCTCCCCAGTACCTTAAAACTATATGTTTAAGATCAATACTTTTTTTTTTTTTTTGGGTCCGGTCATGGGGCCTGAATTCTGGGCCTGGGCGCTGTCCCTCAGCTCTTCAGCTCAAGGCTAGCGTTCTACCACTTGAGCCACAGTGCCACTTCCGGCTTTTTTCTTTTTGCTTATGTGGTACTGAGGAATCGAACCCAGGGCCTCAGGCATGCAAGGCAAGTGCTCTACCACTGAGCCACCTTCCCAGCCCCAAGATCAATGCTTTTTAGCCAAATGGATGAGTGAAGGTCAATCCTTTCAGTTATTATAGAAGTTGGAGAAGGAAGAATATTCACTTTTAGAATAATGCTGGGTGGAAGTGGTACTGTGGCTCAAGTGGTAGAGCGCTTGCCTTTAGCTGAAGAGTGCAAGGACAGCACCTAAGCCCAGAGTTCAAGCCCCAGGACCGAAAAAAACAAAAACAAAAGAATAATGCTGGGGGGGGGGCTGGGGAGGTGGCTCAGTGGTAGAGTGCTTGCCTTGCATGCATGAGGCCCTGGGTTCGATTCCTCAGCACCACATAAGCAAAAAGAAAA
>NW_012267310.1:4614881-4617659 GCF_000151885.1 Dipodomys ordii | reverse complement strand
AAAAAAAAAAAGAATAATGCTGGGGGGCTAGGAATGTGGCTTAGTGGTAGAGTGCTTGCCTCGCAGGCATAAAGCCCTGGGTTCCACATAGACAGAAAAAGGCCAAAGTGGCGCTGTGGCTCAAATGGTAGAGTGCTAGCATTGAGCAAAAGAAGCTCAGGAACCATGCCCAGCCAGGCCCTGAGTAAGAAATGTAGTTCTTTTTGTTGTTGTTGGTCCACGACCAACTTGAACTCTGGGCCTTGGTGCTATCCCCGAGCTCTTCAGCTCAAGGCACATGCTCTAACACTTGAGCCACAGGTCCACTTCTGGTTTTCTAGTGGTTAATTCGAGATAAGTGTTTCACAACTTTCCTTGCCTGGGCTGGCTTTGAACCGTGATCCTCAGATCTCAGCCTCCTGAGTAGCTAGGATTACAGGCGTGAGCCACTGGTGCCTGGCTAACAGTCTACTTCTTTAGAAATAAGAACTCACTGTTTAACAAAATGAATACCAGGAAACTGGCACTTGGTATAGGGGAGGGGTAGAGAATAGGAGATAGGAAGGGTTGTGAGGAGAATGCAATCATAATATTCAGCGCATATCCTATGAAACTAAGAAAACTAAGGGGACCGTTGGGAGGGCTGGGAGAGAATAATGAAAGAGGCGTGACATTGATTAAGATGCATTATACTTACAATCTGATTTATTGAATGATAACTTCTTTGAGCAACTAAAGGCAATAAAAATATAATTTCATTCAAAAACTAAGAAAGCCTAAAAGTAATGTGTTTGGTACTTGGATTTGAACTCAGGGACAGTACTCAGACCCACTACTGAATAAAAAAGGATGGGCTAATTTATATAGTGTTATATAATTTAGATGGGTTATATTTATATACAGCTTGGGAGGGTATGACTTAGTGGTGGAGTGCTTACCTAGTATGACTGACACGTGGTTTCCAAACCCAGCACTACACAAAAAGATATTTATATGTTATATTGTGATATGTTGGTATCCGAATATGACAAAAAGATGAAATGCATTTTCCTCTGCCTCTGCTGTAGTGTAGTGAGCTTCACAGCCAGAGAACGCCCTCAGGCAGAGATGCAGGTGCGGGCAGTTGGCTACTGGCCAGTTGTTGACTACCACAGGAAAGCCCGAGGGGATTTGGACAGGGTTCAGACAGCAACTGATTATTTTCGTTCCTCTCTGCAGACCTCTGGGAAAGGTATTTTCAACAATTTTGATGTTGATAACGTGAAGATTGTGAAGATCGCTGGTAGGAAGAATGATGACATTTGTAAGTTTTTTCTAGCCTGGAGCTTCCTCCTCTGCAAAGCAGCTAAGTGCTGATAGCTTGCTCCTGTCATCCTAGCTACTCAGGAGGTTGAGATCTGAGGGTTGAGGTTCAAAGCCAGCCTATTCAGGAAAGTCCTTAAGATTCTTATCTCCAATTAACCATTCAAAAACCACAAGTGGAGCTGTGGCTCAAAGTGGTAGAGTGCTAGCCTAGACCCTAGGCCTGACACCCCCCCCCCAAAAAAAAAAATCTATGCGATAAAGTGTGGAGGTTAGTCTATAGTCTGTCCTACTGCTAAGAACATAAAAGGTACTCAACAAGTTACTGAGACAATAATGAGGATGCTTGTCAGGACAGAACTGACCTCACAGGATCTCACCTAGTCACACCCTACTTGAGGGTGCTGGACTGTGTACCACAGTCTTCAACATTCCCTGGGGATTAAACCTAGGGCCTTCAGCAGGCACTCAAATACTAAAGCTAGGCCTCCAACCCTTATGTTTGAATTTGAGACTCTATCATAAAGAACAGAATAGAGTCTCATTACCTTTTCCCAGACTGACCTCAAGCAGTGATCTTCCAACCACAGTATGGAGTAGCTGGGAAGCTAGGTTTCCCTGGGGATTTCCCTAACACCCTATCTCTAACATTTTCCCTGATTTGTCAACTGATGACAGGTTCTCTTGAACTTAGCTTTTTGTTTCTCAGTTCTTTTTTTTTTTTTTAGAGGGGGGGTCCGGTCGTGGGGCCTGAACTCTGGGCCTGGGTGCTGTCCCTCAGCTCTTCAGCTCAAGGCTAGCGCTCTACCACTTGAGCCACAGAGCCACTTCCGGCTTTTTGCTTATGTGGTGCTGAGGAATCGAACTCAGGGCCTCATGCATGCAAGGCAAGCGCTCTACCACTAAGCTACCTTCCCAGCCCTTCTCAGTTCTTTTCTTTTCTCTACTTCTTTCTTTCCTTTCTTCCTCCCTCTCTCCTTCCCTCCCTCCTTCCCTCCTTTCTTTCTTCCCTCCCTCTTTCCTTCCTTCTTTCTTTCTTTCCTTCCTTTCTTCCTTCCTTTCCTTTCCTTTCTTTCTTTTTCTTGCCAGTCCTGGTACAAATACTTACTGAAAAAAAGAAGCCCAGGGGAAAAAAGAGATTGCAAGACCCCATCTCAACCAATAATCCTGAGGTGGTAGTAACTTATTTGTAATTCTACCTACTACAGAGACAGGAGGATTTTAGTCAAAGGTCAGCCACAGGTAAAACCAGAGACTCTATCCGAAAAGTAAGTCCATTAAAAACAAATAAATAAAAATCTGGGAATGTTGGGCTGGGAAGATGGCTCAGTGGTAGAGTGCTTGCCTTGCATGCATGAGGCCCTGGGTTCCATTCCTTAGCACCACATAAGCAGAAAAAGCTGGAAGTGGTGCTGTAGCTCAAGTGGTAGGGTGCTGGCTTTGAGCTGAAGAGCTGAGGGACAGCGCACAGGCCCAGAGTTCAGGTCCCACAACCAG
>NW_012267310.1:4602818-4613150 GCF_000151885.1 Dipodomys ordii | reverse complement strand
CGATCCTCAGATCTCAGCCTCCTGAGTAGCTAGGATTACAGGCGTGGGCCACCAGCGCCCGGCTTACAAAATATGTTCTTAAGGGCTCAGCTAGACACCAGAACTTGGTTAACTAAGCAGGTAGGACAACTAAGCTCCCTACCTAGAGAGAATTACAGAAGTAATTAAGAACCAAGCAAGTAGCTTGGTGACTCAGAATACAGTGATGGTAAAGTGCCCATGTGAACATGTAACCCTAAGGCATTGGTTCTCAAACTTCAGCACATGTCAGAATACTTCCCCAACCAGGAGCTTCTTCTAAAGCCAGCTTGCTCAGCTCCACCACCTCAGTTTCTGATTCAGCAGGACTCAGGGTAAGGGAGTGAGAATGCCGGACAAGTTTGGACTATTGCTGCTGTGATTCCTTAGGGAACTACACTTGAGAACCCAACCTCTAGGGCAAAGAAAATATTGAGATTAGAAAAACAATCTTACAATCCATCTCTCAACATGGGTGGAGAAAGGGTTCTTAAATGTACTGCAGGGCTAGGCTGTGTTGATCAAGTCCGCTCAGCTAAGCCTACAGCTTGAGGCACTTTGTGTTTCTGGGAGAAAAGACAGATAAGAACTTGGCCCTTCTTCAGAGGCCCCAAACATCACTGGAATTTTTGTATCACAGGAGTTATCTTGAACAGAGGTAACACACTGTTAATGATGTCATCCTGACTTAATGTGGCAGGATTTATCACTGTCAAACTAGGCCATTTTCTGCTACAGTGTCCATTTTTCTTCTTTGCTTATTTGAGTATTTAAAAGGATGTCCTGCCTGGGTGCCAGTGGCTCACACCTGTAATCCTAGCTACTCAGGAGGCTGAGATCTGAGGATCATGGTTCAAAGCCTGCCAGGGTAGGAAAGTTCTGGAGATTGTTAGCACCAATTAACCACCAGAAAACGGAAGGGGTGCTGGTAAGGTTTGAATAAGGGAGACCTCCACCTGGTTGTTTAGTCAGAGGACAGTTTATTGTAAGAACCACCCCTCCATCCCTACCCCGCCCTGGCCCTGCAGGAGATGTAGTGTGCAGAGAGTGCAGAGAGGAGATAGAGAGAGAAAGGGAGAGAGGGGAGAAAGAGAGAGCAGTAGAGGAGAGAGAGAGAGAGAGAGAGAGAAGGGGAAAGATTGAACTGTGCAGGGAGAAAGGAAGGAGGGAGAGGGTAAGGGGGTGCAGAGAGAAGGGAAGGAGAAGGGAGGAAGGGGGAAGCTAATCCTGGAGATTGATTATATAGAGAGGGGGTAGGAGTTAGGGCTACAGGATGTGGAAGTGACCTCAAAGCCTGGGAACCTGTCACGGCTCCCAGGTGCGCCAGTTACCTGGGCTACAAATTGGGCGAGGACTTCTAGGGAAGGGGTACCTTGTACATGGAGGGAAAAGCAAGGGAAGGGGCCATTTCCCCCCCCCCCCCGCATACCTAACAGTGCTGTGGTTTAAAGTGGTAGAGAGCTAGCCTTGAGCAAAAGAGCTGAGGAACAGCCCCACCCCCACCCCAGTTCAAGCCCCTTGACTAACACATTTTTTAAAAAGAATGTCCCTTTATATTGGCATGCCATATTATTTTACGAAGTGTACTAACATAGCTCATTCGAGCTCCCCAAATTCCATGAGGGAAGAGGTACTGATCACTCTCTCTTATCCTTTATCGTACTGATTGTCAGATTAACATTTCAAAATTTGCAGTATTAGAATCACTCAGCCACTCATTAAAAAATGAAAATTCTAGCCCTACTTCAGACTTACCAAATCTGGTCTGGGGTCTGGCTGGGATGGGAACAAAAATTTGCATTTTCAACAAATTTTCTTGTGATGATGATGCTGGTGATCCTAGCCCAGAATCACAGTTGGATCCAAACTATAGCTGGAGGAAAAAAAAATAAAAAGAAATAAGCACTTCTTAGAGATACCTTCTGTTTCATTTTCTAGTACACCTACTGCATCCTACCACCCCAAATCTTTCAAATACCAGTTACATTACTTAGGAATTTTGAGATCCTGAACAATTATTACTGTAAGCTGCAATTTCCTCTCCTGTAAAATGGGGATAATAGGCTCTATCTACTTGGATTCTTAAGAAGATTAAATAATCTAGGTAAAGTGCTTAGCACTGTATCTGTACTTCATAAAAGCTAGTAATTATATATTTTTATTAACGTTAAACATGGGCATTTCATTAGAACAAATAAGTTTTTTAAGTTCTTTTGAGTATTGCCAGAATGTTCCTCTTTTAACATTCTCTTTGGGATTTCAAACAACAACAACAAGAAAATCTTTTCACAATCTGTGGGTGTTTTTGACAGCAGAATGCTTAGGAGATTGGATGGAGGATTGATAAAATGGGAGCAGCCCTTGGAATGATTAAACACCGAATTTCCTTGAGAGGCAAGAGTGAGTGGCTGACAGAGGAAGCAGTTGGGGAGGGTATTCAAAAGAAAATCTAACTCCTTCTAAGTTCCTCCTGGGCTCTATCAGGTCTTAGGGGATCTGCCAGTGTTTCTTGTCCTATGCCGCCCAGGAGATAAACTCTCAATGGCCCACAGTGAATTTCCTGAGAGGCCAGCTAGTAGTTGGCACAGTGGATTTGGGCTCAAAAGTGTCTTTGTCTTTCAGGGTGACTCGGATTTAGCGAATATTCTGATCGCAGCACTTCCTACACTCAAACCAGGAACACGATCCTTCTTCAGTAGAGGTCTGCTGTGTTCTTTCTCCACGCGTCCCGGGTTGTTCAGAAAGGGGCTTTATCTTATCTGAGTCCTGCAGCCGGACAATTTTACTCAAGAATATGTAAGGAGACCTTTGCAACTGAATTAAACAGAACAAACAAAAGCGGCAAGTTCGGGCAGTGGGTACCGCTGGTTAGCCAATAGGGCCCGGCCGCTTGCCGGTGGAGTGGTACTATGATGACAGTAGCCAACCAGCGCGCTCCATGCAAATGAGGATACTGTATCCGCACCAGACGCTCCAGTGCCTTTTGGTTGTTATAGTGATAAACTGAGGCCTTGCCTCTTGGCTTCTCAGCGAAAGAAAGGGGCGGCGTGGGGTGGGGGGTGGAGGGGTGTTTAACCTCTTTACTTCCCCCAGGGAAGACAGCAAAGAAGGGAAGAAGGGGGATGGGTAGGGGAGAGAAAAATACGTGACAAAGAAAACATTCTCTGCCTGGGAGGAGACTCTCAGAGGGTGTAGAGCTGGAGGGAGCATTCACTGGTCATGCCAGTACTTACTGATGCTGAGTCAGAAACAGGTATCCCAAAATCCCTTTCCAATGAGCCTCCCTCAGAAACCATGGAGGAAATAGAGCACACATGCCCACAGCCTCGACTGGTAAGTAAAGACAAAGGATGCAAATGTATGCGTGGCGATGGCACAAAAGAGTTCCTTATGTGCCCGCAGCCAGCAAGAAAAACGTTGCTTAGAGGATTTTCATGTAAATGAGAATGGAGCTACTGCCTAATCCTTCTCAGCTGTTTAGACTTCGCTTCTATACCGGGTGCTTCTCTCAGCTTACAAAGCATTATTGTATGGCTGGGTAGACACGGGCTGCGCTTGGGTATGCTGTGTTTTTGTGCTTTGGGAGGAGGGAACGAACGGCCTTTTTTTTTTTTTCTTCCTCCCCTTTTAGGTGTACGGTCGGATCTGGAGGTAAAAATCCTCCAGTTTGCCGTTTTAAAATGGTTTTTCTTTTCACAAAGCTTGGAACGAGTCCCTTGTTAAGTTATCAATTTTTAGCTCAGGAATGATGCGGTCCTCAACTGGTTTGGATGCCGGATGCCAATTTCGGGGCGGGGGGGGGTGGCGGGGGATGAAAGCGACATGGAAGCAAAACTTCCTCATTCATATGAAAATGTCAAAAATCAATAAGTCCAAATCCCTCAAGGGTGTCTTTCGAAATAAGGTGCATTTGAAATGACTCGGGAACATTTCCGGCAGTGTGTGTGTGTGTGGGGGGGGGCTATCTATTCAGGTAGCGGAGAGCCCATTCCGAATGGGGATGCATCACCTAATTTCATCAGTCTCTGCCTCGGGTCTGGATCCCTCAGGCAGATAAGAAGTTTGTTCCCAATCACTTTAGTGCCCTCAAGGAATAAAAACTACCAAATGGAGGGACGTTCTGGGGGTTCTAAGGCTTGAAGTCTTGTAGTCTCACCTAGAGAGACCATCCTTTGAACCCCTAGATCCAAGAGATACACTAAGCGATCCCAAGTTTAAAGATGCAACGCTTTGATTGGCTGAAATGTTTGACCCTGGGAAGAGGTTTTTATTATAGGATTTTGTGCTGAAGCATTTTCTGAGAACCCTCAAAAATGAGAGCATACAGATTTTATGGAACTCTTATTTCTGAATAAAGATTAATAAGGGTTCAAAGACTGGCTTACAATAACTTCCTTAAAAGCAAGAAAGGAATTACATTCACTATGCTTTAATTTTTTTTTTTTTTTTTTTTTGTCGGTTGTGGGGCCTGATTTCTGGGCCTGGGCGCTGTTCCTCAGCTCTTCAGCTCAAGGCTAGCGCTCTACCACTTGAGCTACAGTGCCACTTCCGGTTTTTTCTGTTAATGTGGTGCTGAGGAATCGAACCCAGGGCCTCATGCATGCAAGGCAAGCGCTCTACCACTGAGCTACCTTCCCAGCCCCATATGTTTTAAATTTTTAAAAATATATTTTTCCTAGGGCAGTTGCTGAATGACATACACAATATGGAATCTACATTCTTATGGGTCACGAACTATGTCAATAAGTTTGTTACTAAGGGATTCCTTTGAGCCACTAAAGAACTCATGGTTTAGCATTGAAAAGTAAGCTTCTACAAGTATGTTACAAGATCTTCCAGAGTCTATTTCTGTGTGTACACACACACACACACACACACACACACACACACACACGTAAGCGTGCCAGTCCTGGGGCTTGAACTCAGGGCCTGAAAACTGGCCCTGAGCTTTTGTGTTCAAGGCTAGTGGTCTTCTACTTGAGCCATAGCTCTACTTATGACTTTTTTGTGGCTAATTGGAGATTAGAATCTCATAAATTTTCCTCCCCAGGCTAGCTTTGAACTGCCCCAGATACTAGCTAGGATTACAGGTATGAGCCACTAGCACCTGGCTTCTCTGATTCTATATTTAGAAGACAATCAATGTTTGAATTTAAATAACATAGCTTCTTGACAGAGATAAAAGCAAGGGAGAGGAAGGTATCATCCAGCTCTAGCTTTTTTTTTTTTTTTTTTTTGGCCAGTCCTGAGGCTTGAACTTGAGGCCTAGACACTGTCCCTAGGCTTCTTTTGCTCAAGGCTAGCATTCTACCACTTGAGCCACAGCGCCACTTCCAGCTTTTTCTGTTTGTGTGGTGCTGAGGAATCGAACCCAGGGCTTCATGCATGCAAGGCAAGCACTCTACCGCTACGCCACATTCCCAGCCCAACATCCAGCTCTTACTTGTGTATCCTTTCAGCTTCCTGTGTCACCTTCCTTTCCATCCCTTTCACCTTAGGTGTTTGGTTCCTGGGTTGGCCTGACTGACAGAGGTGAGCAGGTCAGAGAAAAGCCAGGGAAGGAAGAAAGTTCAAATTGCTTTCCACTTTCACTTTCACCAGTTCACTCAGCCCAGTTAACTCACAGGAACCATGCCAAGTCCCCCCACAGTGTGCCCTCACCTCCCAGACATGAGGAAACAGGTTCAGAGTGAGTAAGTGGGAGCTCACCTTGGGACAGTTAGGAATTTAACACCTAAAAAGCATTACACACCTAAAAAAGTAGGAGATCTTCCTCCTACCTACAGCACAGCACACTCTTAAGTGAGATACATTATCTTTCTAACTTTTGATTGCTCTACTTTAAAGGGTATGCATGTGAAAGAAAGTTGAATAGTTTAATTATCTACTTCGATTTGAGAAGTTCTATGTTTTCATCATTACCTTGAGCTACAGAAAGTGGCTCTAGCCAGGTGCTGGAGGCTCTCGCCTGTAATCAGGAGGCTGAGATCTGAGGATCTCGGGTTGAAGCCAGCATGGGAAGTAAAGTCCATGAGACTCTCCAATAAACCTCTCAGAAAAAGCCAGAAGTGGTGTTGTGGCTCAAGTGGTAGAATGCTAGCCTTAAGCAAAAAAAAGGAGCTCAGGGAGAGCACCCAGGCCCAGAGCTCAAGACCCAGGACTAGAAAAATAAAAGTGCCTTTAAAAAAATAGAATCACAGGCGCTGGGAAGGTGGCTCAGTGGTAGAGCACTTGCCTTGCATGCCTGAGGCCCTGGGATCCATTCCTCAGCACCACATAAGCAAAAAGAAAAAAACCGGAAGTGGCGCTGTGGCTCAAGTGGTAGAGTGCTAGCCTTGAGCTGAAGAGCTGAGGGACAGCGCCCAGGCCCAGAGTTCAGGCCCCATGACCGGACCCCCCCCCAAAAAAAAATAGAATCACAGAGGCTTATAATTTATAAACTACTAATTTTTTTGAAGCACCTGATATCTCATGAACAAACTTTGATCAATGTTGTTTTGGATGTAATCTAAATTTAGATTTATGCATCATAGAACAGCTTTTCCTTTGTCATGGATCTTACTTAAATAACTGTTGACTTATACCTGGGAACTACAAAGTTTGTTGATGAACAGAATGAGCGGCACATGGAAATGAGAGGTTCACATTTCTTTCTCTGTTTTGTGTGTGTACGTTTTGGGGTTTGCACTCAGGGCCTAGGAGCCGTCCTTGAGCCTCTTTGTGCTCAAGGCTAGCACTCTACCACTTGAGCCATAGTGCCACTTCTGGTTTTCTGGTAGTCAATTAGAGATAAGAGTCTCATGGATTTTCCTGCCCAGGCTAGCTTTGGACTGTGATCCTCAGATCTCAGCCTCATGAGCAGCTAGGATTACAGGCATAAGCCACCCATGCCCCAGCACTTCATCTTTCAAATTCGATATATTATATGCTTTCTTCCAACACCCATATCGCCTTGTCACATGTGGGTCACTGTGCCACAGCCATCAACAGACTGTGGCTGATGAACAATGGAAAAGACATGAAGGATTTCAGAGGGGCCTGCTTAGGAATGAAACTCTACACTTAGATTCCCCTTCAGTTATCAAGCCCTTTCTCCTATTTGTTGAAATTTGGGGGACAGTAGCATCACTGAATAAACAGAGTTTCAAACAATCTATATTTAGATCCCTGTAATTAGCCTATTTATAATGATATTGAAAACTCAATTGATTCATATTTCAAGGGGAAACTTTTCTGGAAGGAACTCATGTAGTTTTCCCAGTTGTCTTATTCCCCATTTAGTGGAAAATATAAGAAGAGGAAGAAGGGGACTGGGACTATGGCTTAGTGGTAGAGTGCTTGCCTAGTATGCATGAAGCTCTGGGTTCGATTCCTCAGTACCATATAAACAGAAAAAGCTGGAAGTGGTGCTGTGGCTCAAGTGGTAGAGTGCTAGCCTTGAGCACAGAGGAGATCAGGTACAGTGCCCAGGCCTGGGTTTCAAGCTCCAGGATTGGGGGAAAAAGAAAAAGAAAAAGAAGAGGGGGAAATAGAATAAAACTACACTGCCAAAGAAATGGAAAGGCATAACAAAATTCATTAGGGTTTTATGATGGGACGTATATTTTAAGAATGTCATTTTTTTGTTGGTCATGAGGCTTCAACTCAGGGCCTGGGTGTTGTCCCTGAACTCTTTTGCTCAAGGCTAGCAGTATACCACTTTGAGCCACAGCATGACTTCCAGTTTTTGAGTGGTTAATTGGACGTAAAAGTTTCACAGGGACTTTTCTGCCTGGGCTGGCTTTGAACCGTGATCCTCAGATCTCAGACTCCTAGGATTACAGGTATGAGCCACCAGCGCCTGGCAAGAATGGCAAGAATGTCATCATTTTACCCTTATCACTTTACTATGGTGTTCTGCTTTGAGATTTTTGTTTTTTGGGTCCGGTCGTGGGGCCTGAACTCTGGGCCTGGGCGCTGTCCCTCAGCTCTTCAGCTCAAGGCTAGTGCTTTAATACTTGCGCCACAACGCCACTTCCGGCTTTTTTCTTTTTGCTTATGTGGTGCTCAGGAATCAAACCCAGGGCCTCATGCATGCAAGGCAAGCGCTCTACCACTGAGCCACCTTCCCAGCCTCATGCTTTGAGATTTGTGTGTGTGAATGCCAGTAGTGGGGCTTGATTTCAGGGCCTCCAGTCCTGGAGCTTGACCTCAGGGCCTGGGCTCTGTCCCTGCACCTCTTTGTGCTCAAGGCTAGCACTCTACCACTTGAGCCACAGTGCCACTTCTGGTTTTTGAGAGTTAATTGGAGAGAAGAGTCTCATAGACACTTTGTCCAGGCTGGCTTCAAACTGCGATCCTCATATCTTCAGCCTCCTGAATCGTTAGGATTATAGGTATGAGCCACTGGCACCCAGCTTCACTCTCTTTTTGTGTGTATTTTTTGTCTTTTCCTTTTTGGTACTGGGGATAGAACCTAGAGCATTGCAAACTCTACTTAGTTAAACTCAAAACTGGTACTCTACCACTTGAGCCATACCTCTACTTCCTGAGTTTTGCTGCTTAACTGCATATAAGGGTCTTCCTGATTTGCTCAGGCTGCCTTTGAAACTCAATCCTCAGATATCAGACATTGAATATTTAGGATTATAGGTATGAGCCTCTAGGGCCCAGCTTAAGATATTTCTGAGAATTTTTCTTTCTGTTATTAGGAATGTGTGTTCTCAACCATTGACTGGTTTTCTGTCCTTCAATATTTTTCTGATTACATATAATGCAAGGTGGCTCAGATACTTAACTGTGAAAAAGGAAAACATAGGAATGCCAGGTGCCAGTGGCTCATGCCTGTAATCCTAGCTACTCAGGAGGCTGAGATCTGAGGATCGCGGTTCAAAGCCAGCCTGGACAGGAAAGTCCCAATGCGACTCATCTCCAATTAAGCACCAGAAACCTGGAAGTGGTGCTGTGGCTCCAAGTGGTAGAATGCTAGCCTTAAGTAGCAGAGCTCAGGGAAAGTGCCCAGCCCTGAGTTCAAGTCCCACAACTAACCAAAACAAAACAAAACAGAGTGACCTTGGGTGATATAATAGCTCTCCTTGAAAACTTAACTCCTTTGGGATAGGGACTCTTTGTGGACATGAACTCTCCTCTATCTCCCCAAGTCTTTGATTGTGACTAGACAAATCCTCTGAGCTCAAAAGGGACTCCCCATAAACCCTTTCTAACAAGGGCCAGCCATCCTTAAAGCTGTCTGCTGGAGAATTTGTTTAATGACCTTGGTCAAGTTCTTCTAGTGGTGCATTCTACTGTCAGAAGGAAGTTGTAATTCTAGCCTGCAGTAGTTCCCTCCATGAAGATGAATGTGCTGCAGATCAACTGAGAAGACCTTGGAAATAAAACCAGGAGCTGGCTCAATATGCCACATTAGCAGGAGTTCATTTGGGGGATTTACTTCAAAGTGGAGCAGTGCCAAGAGACTGCTGTCTTGCAGAAGGTGCATTATGTCAGCTGGGATGGAGGATGCTCAGCCACTAGTACTAAGAAAGATGATTGGCTTTCCAGACACCAGTGACTTCCATTTCTCATATTACTATCTATTTAGCCACTAGAGCAGCATGCATTTCAATAAGAGATGCTTTTAAATGTGTTGTATTAGTGAAAACAAACAACCATGAGCTTCCTTGGGCATTTACTGTGGTCAACTGGAATTCTGCCCGAAGTTATTATTAGACATCTTCCTGCTGGTCTCTGTCCAAATGCAAATCCATTTCTTGCAGAGGGATAATAGTCAGGTGTATTAAGCATGCAATCAATGTATGCCTTTCTTCTATTCTTTCAAGATTGTCTTAAATTTTTAATTTTTATTGTTGTTATAAAGGGGATGTACAGAGGAGTTACAGTTTCAAGATTTTCTTCATCTTACTATTTCTCCAAACTCTCGTTTGCCTAATACAGTACTACATTCATTATGGAAGAAATAAGATGATATCAAATATTAGATAAGTAGTTTCTTTGTTTTATTTTAGTGTTTGGGCAGATAGAAATCAAAGGAGTACATATGTCATCATTCAGGTAGTGAAGGGGATATAAAATATTCAGTAGCTGGGTGTCAGTGGCTCATATCTGTAATCCTAGCTACTCAGGAGGTTGAGATCTGAGGATTGAGGTTCAAAGCTAGCCTGGATAGGAAATTCTGTGAGACTCTTTTTTTTTTAATTTTAATTTTTTTTGGGGAGGGTCCAGTTGTGGGGCCTGAACTCTGGGCCTGGGCACTGTCCCTCAGCTCTTCAGCTCAAGGCTAGCGCTCTACCACTTGAGCTACAGCGCCACTTCCGG
>NW_012267310.1:4599005-4602768 GCF_000151885.1 Dipodomys ordii | reverse complement strand
CCTGGGCACTGTCCCTCAGCTCTTCAGCTCAAGGCTAGCGCTCTACCACTTGAGCTACAGCGCCACTTCCGGCTTTTTTCTTTTTGCTTATGTGGTGCTAAGGAATTGAACCCAGGGCCTCATGCATGCAAGGCAAGCACTCTACCACTGAGCCACCTTCTCAGTCTCTCTGTGAGACTCTTATCTCCAGTTAACCAGAAGTAAAGCTGTGGCTCGAAGTGGTAGAGTGCTAGCCTTGAGCAAAAGAGCTCAGGGACAGTGCCCAGACTCTGAATTCAAGCCTCAGGAGCAGCATAAGAAGAAAGAAGAGAGAAGGAAGGGTGGGGGTGGAGGGAGAGGGAGAAGGGAAAAAGAGAAAGTATCACTAGGTGCTAGTGGCTCATGGTATACTTAAGAGATTTAGATCTGGTGGATCACAGTTTGAAGCCAGTATGGCAAGAAAACTTTGCTATACTCCATCCCCATGTTGCATTGTCTAGACAACCCTATTCCTTACCTCCTTTTCCATTTGGTATAAAAATAGGTGGATATCTAGGTGCCCGTGGCTCACGCCTGTAATCCTAGCTACTCAAGAAGCTGAGATCTGAGGACCACGGTTCAAAGCCAGCCCAGGCAGGAAAGTCCATGAAACTCTTATCTCAAAGCCAGCTCAGGCAGGAAAGTCCATGAAACTCTTATCTCCAATAAACCACCAGAAAATCGGAAGTAGGGCTGTGGCTCAAGTAGTAGAGCAGTAGCCTTGAGCTGAAGAGCTGAGGGACAGCGCCCAGGCCCAGAGTTCAAGCCCCATGACCGACAAAAAATAAAATAAAAATAAAAATAGTTTGAATGATTGTATGATAAAACACTTTGGCAATCCGGTAATGTCTATAATCCCCTAGCTAATCAAGATGCTGAGATCTGAGGATTGCCATTCAAAGCTAACCTGGCCCTGAAAGTTCTTGAAATTCCTATCTCCAGTTAACCAAAAATCTGGAAGTATAGTTGTGGCAGAGCACTAACCTTGAACAAAAAATCTAAGGAACAGAGCTCAAGCTCTGAGTTCAAGCCCAAGTACCTGCACACACACACACACACACACACACAGAGGCTAAATATTAATAATAAATGTCCACAGGGAACTTGGGAATTTTACATTAATGTTGTACAATCCACATTTGTCTTCTGCTTTATTCTTCAGGTGCTTTCTCAAAAAGATCAAAATTTATTCCAAGGGTTCAGTGGTAGAGCGCTTGCCTTGCATGCATGAGGCCCTGGGTTCGATTCCTCAGCACTACATAAGCAAAAAGAAAAAAGTCAGAAGTGGCACTGTGGCTCAAGTGGTAGAGTGTTCGCCTTGAGCTGAAGAGCTGAGGGACAGCGCCCAGGCCCCACGACTGGGCCCCCCAAAAAAATTATTCCAAATCTTATCTGGAGTAGTCTCTTAATTGTTTAAGAATATCTATGTTGACTCTTCATGTAAAGAATAGCCTCCTGATTTATCTATTTCATATTACTGAAGTTTGATACATTGGTCTTTCTTTGAGGCATGGCAGTGGGACGTAGAACTTGAGGGTTTTTCTTTCTTTCTCTTTGTGCTGTCCTGGGGCTAGAACTCAGGGTCTGGACACTGTCTCTGAGCTTTTTTGCTCACAATTAGCTGTCTACTACTTGAGCCACAGCTGAACTTCTGGTTTTTTGGCGGTTCACTGGAGATAAGATTCTCATAGACTTTCCTGCCCAGGCTGGCTTTGAACCACTATCCTCAGATCTCAGCTTCCTGAGTAGTTAGGATTACAGGTGTAAGCCACTGGTGCCTGGCTTGAGGGTCTTAAGAGATGTTATCCATCTAAGCTTAATACTTGGAGTTACAGCCTGGCCATAGGACAGACCATTGTCCTGAAACTCTGGAGTCTTTAGCTGGTACCTCCACAAAGCTTCTCAGTTGACCCTTAGGGAAATAAATGTAGAAAAGGGGTTATTCTCTCTGATCACCAGGGGCAGGATGAAGAAGAAAGCAAGGAAGGTAGGCAAGCAAGCTAGGCCTATTTTCTTCCAATAATCTCCCAGGTAACAGCCTCCACCTTACAAGAGTCTGATTACCCGTTGCCGGCCTCAGACCATAGTATTATTGTTTTAACATTTCTATCTTCCTCTTTATCCCAGCATGAACCAGGTTGTATGGGAGGCTGGGGAAGCTGACCTTACTTGGGGATAAAAAGACAGTTTAGCACTCAATGATCTTGAAGGCCAACTTGAAAACACAATGATTAGAAAATAAAGCAGCGAGCCCTGGTAGTGTGAGCCTGTGTAATAATGTGCAGGGCCACACAGGGCTAGCCTATTGAGTAGGATTCATTTTCATATAATCTCCTCCCTCCCAGCAAAGTCTTTAACTTGGTGTTTTTTGTTTTCCATTCAGTAATTCATGTGCACTAAACCTGACATCAGTGTAAAAGGGTGCCTTGGGTTATTGAAACTGGCATTTAAGAAAAATAACAGCCAGGCACAGGTGGCTTATACTTATAATTCTAGCTCCTCAGGGGGTTGAAATCTGGAGGATGGTGGTTCAAGGCCGGTGGTAATGTTTCCTAGATTCCATCTCCAAATAACCAGCAATAAAGCAAGGCTGTAGACATGGCCTAAGTGGTAGAGTGCTTAGTAAATGTGAGGCCCTGAGTTCAAACCTCAGGAAAAGAAAGTGAGAGAGAAAGAGAGATCAACAAGAGGTTAATAGAAACGTGAATGATGCGTACCATCTATTGCCAACTGAATGAGGTTGAAAGCCCATTCCTGGTACCTATGGGCATTTGTGCTTCATCTCTAGTGGGTCTAACATTGACTACAGGTACAGTCACATAAGAAAAAAGTGAATGTGGGGCACTGGTGGCTCACACCTGTAATCCTAGCTACTCTGGAGGCTGAGACCTAAGAATGACGGTTTGAAGCCAGCCCAGGCAGAAAAGTCCCTGTGAGATTCCTATCTCCAATTAATCACCTAAAAACCAGAAGTGGAAGCTGTGGTTCAAAGTGGAAGAGTGCTAGCCTTGAGAAAAAGAGCTCAGGGATAGTGTCCAGGTCCTGAGTTCAAGTCCATGATCGACAAAAATTTCATTGTACCTCCAAACAGTTTAGCTAATAGGTAATTGTTACATGTGTGGTACAAGACTAGAGGTCTCACTTATTTTCTATAGGCAATGAGGAAATGGAACAATTGTGTAGTTACCATGTTCAATGTTCTAGGTATCAAATTTAAATACAATATATATCCATGAAATAAGGATAACTATTCCTAATGTTATAAAAATGTCTAGAATAGTTATTTCCCAAAGATCAGACAGATACTAACCAGTTAAGCTGGGATTTAAAATTAGATATGACCTCTAAAACATCTGCTTCCCATAACACACAGTTTGCAGACACCAGTGAGCCAAGACTCAAGCTCCTAGGTAACTGAGAAGGGAGATTTGATTGTATTTGTGATGGTACTGGTATTTGAACTCAGGGTTTTGTGCTTGCTGGGCAGGTGTTCTACTACTTCAGCTATGCTTCCATCCTGTATCACATCCTCCATTTTCAGGCCTAGGAGTACACAATCAATCCAATGTTGAAGCTTTTTGATAGTAAAATCACACATTCAAAGTAAAATAAGCGTATTTTTTTTTTTTTTTGCAGTGCTAGGGATCAAACCCAGAGCCTTGCACATTACTAGGCAAATACTCTACCACTGAGCTATATCCTTAACCTCAAAAAAAAAAATTTTTTTTTTTTTTTTTGGTCAGTC
>NW_012267310.1:4572912-4598194 GCF_000151885.1 Dipodomys ordii | reverse complement strand
CAAGTGGTAGAGCGCTAGCCTTGAGCTGAAGAGCTGAGGGACAGTGCCCAGGCCCAGAGTTCAGGCCCCACAACCGGACCCCCCCCAAAAAAAAGTACAACTTGCATAAATGTGAATGCATCTTGCAAACATAATATTGGATGAAAGAAACAATACAAAATAGTATGCACTGTTTGATTTCGTTTTCATAAAAAATAAAAACAGAAAGCTGGGCATCAGTGGCTCATCCCTGTAATCCTAGCTATTCAGAAAGCTGAGATTTGAGGATCAAGGTTTAAAGCCAGTCTAAGCAGGAAAGTCTATGAGAATCTTACCTCCAATTAATCACCAAAAAGCTGAAAGTGGAGCTGTGGCTCAAGTGTTAGAACACCAGCCTTGACTGAAAAAAGCTCAGACAGTATCTAGGCTCTGAGTTCAAGAGCCAGACCAGTACAAAAGAAATAAATAAAAATAGAGGCAGAGGGCATCTGTGATACAAAAGTCAGCAAATGAGATGTATAAGTCGTTATGTCGAAAAACAAACTTTACAACTTTGGCGGGGGGGGGGGGAGGGGTGCGGGGGCGGGGGGGGGAAGATGGGAAGGGATAGGAAGGGGAAACAGGAGGAGGCAACAATGCTTGATAAGAAATGTACTCATTATCTTGCCCATGTAATTGTAACCCCTCTGTACAGTATTTTCACAATAAAAAAAAAAAAAAGAAGAGGCATGGGATGGATGGCTGTCTGGTTACTTGATCTGGATGCTATGTGTGCTGAGCTTAAGAGAGTTCATTAAGTCACACATTTAGGGTATATAATTTCTTTACTTATTTTCTTGTTGGTCATGAGGCTTGAACTCAGGGCCTGAACATTTGACCCACAGCTCCACTTCCGGTTTTCTGGTGGTTAATTGGAGATAAGAGTCTCACGGACTTTCCTGTCTGGGCTGGCTTTGAACCATGATCCTCAGATCTCAGCCTCCTGAGTAGTTAGGGTGACAGGTGTGAGCCTCTGGCACCCAGCGGTGTAATTTCTTGTATGTATATTACTCTGTGGTACAAAGTTAAGATATGCTCACCATATTTCCCATTTCCAAATGGTCCTGGTGATCCAAAAGATAACCCTTCTGAAGAGTTATGTTACAAACTACTGCTTAGTAGGTTGTAAAAGCCATCTTAGTGTTAAGTATATTCAGATACTCCCAAATAGAGCCTAGGCGAGTCATAAACTAAATCTGCCATACTTCTAGGGCCCATTCAGCCAGGTTATCTGTGAATTAAAATCCACGATCCTCAATTTATATGCTTTATCTAAAAATAACTCAGCCTTGTAGTCAGTTTCTGGGCTCAGAAGGAGTTGTAGTGAAGTGATTAACTAGCAAGAGGGCCTCAGAATAATCTTACTACAGGGCTAATTCTAGAAAGCAACAGACTCTGAGCCACCCTATCAAGTTCTTAGAAGGAGAGAACAGAAGAGATATAATAAAAGCCGTTAGAAGCCTCCTTGTATCTACCTGTCCCTACATGAAATCTGGTTAAATTAATCTACTTTACTTCCCAATCTCCTGGGGTTGCACATCTGAGGGACATTTAGAGAGTCAATGGAAGACAGATTATGAAAAGAAGACAGAAAGGCACTTCTCAAGTGCATGGGAGATCAGGCATCCGAGGTTAAAGCCATCATATCATTGGCCTTTGAATCATTGCCCCATTAAACAATATACTCTGTGTTAAAGAAGTCATCCATTTTACAGAATACGTCTTCTTTGGGCTGTCACTACTTTAGTGGCTCAGCAAAAAGAAATTTTATTATGGAAATAGAATCTAGCAAATACTTCAGGCTGAGACACGTTAGAAATATCTGTATTTCCATCCGACTGTATTACAAACCTCCCACACTGCATAATTTTGTCTAATGCGTGTTTCTTCCAATCTTCAGCAATGTTTTCTATATGTCTTCTAAATATATTTGCTGACAAAGGAATGCATTTTAGTTTGACATCCATTTTTTTCCCCTACACGTTAGAGAAGCCAGTTTTACTGTGGTGCAAAACAGATGTTTCTGTAATAGTATGGGACTTTTGTACTTTTCCCCCATTGAACTACAGGAATCTCAACACAAGGTTTGTAACCCTTGATCATTACATGTAATGGTATTTTGTGCTGGCATATAGGATTGAAGATTACATGATTTGGAACACTGAAACTTGAATCACAGGGATTTGTTTGTCTTCATGTTCTGCTACTTCATTTTAGAGTATTATAATAAGGCCATTAGCTTCCCACTCTCATTAGCTAATATGTGAAGGCCCAATGCATGTTTAAGGTGAAGTTTAACGCGAAGGGTAGCAGATTTGCAAATAGTCTTCCATCTGATAATGTTCTGTTCAGCTGTCTTCTTGGCAGAGGAGATTAGGCTGTCATTGTCCATACCTGATGGGGTAGCTGAGGCCGAACTCATACAGGGAATAATAGAAGGGTCAATTCGGCTCTTTCCTTACTGTTCATCTGTGCTTGGATTATCTTTGCTTCTCTATTTCATTGCAGGAAAGGTTTTAAGCCACTTGCTGATCTGATGAGCATTGGTTTAATTCATGCTAGACATTTCTCGAGGCCCAGATAAACTGTAATGTAGTACAATATGATGAAACCAAATAAATGGACATGTCACTCACCTGACTTGTACATTCCCTTTAAGATCCCCTGTATAATTTATGGTGACAGAGACAGGGTGCCAGTATAAACCCACAAGCTTGAGTCAGACATTAGCAACAGTGAGAATCACCATAACTATAAGCCTGAGTGTTGTTCTCCATCTTGCCCATTCCCACATTAGAAGATACTGTCCTAGATATTCTAAATCTTGCCTTTGGGCAAGAAGTACATTTACAGCCTGCATGTTTGGCTCCTTGTAGAAATGATTTTTTTTTTCCTGTGGAACTCTGCCTTGCATCAGGGTGTTATAAATCAAACAAAGCAAACCAGACTCTGTCAGGAAGCTGTTGCTCAATATGTAGATGGCACTACAGTGTCACCTAGCATGCCCTTTAAGATTGGCACCAAAGGAAGGAATCCTTCCAGAACTCAGCATCAGGAAATGCTGTGCTTTTCCTCAATAACTTTTTTTTGTGTGCTTGGTCATTAGGCTTGAACTCAGGGCCTGGGCGCTGTCTCTGACCTTTTTTGCTCAAGGCTAGTCTCTACCGCTTAGAGCCACAGCACCACTTCTGGTTTTCTGGTGGTTAACTGGAGATAAGTCTCACAGACTTTCCTGGCTGGGCTAGCTATGAACTGCAATCCTCAGATCTCAGCCTCCTGAGTTGCTAGGATCACCAGTATGAGCCACCAGCGCCAGGCTCAATGCCTTTTTCTTTTCTTTCTTTTTTTGGATTTTTGTTTGTTTGAATTCAGGTTTTGTGCTTGCTAGCTATCTTAGCCTTCAGTAGCTTTTTTTTTTTTAAGTAATGTTAACTTTATTCTCCTCTTTGCTACAACTCTATTGCTCTAAAATGTTTAGAAGCATGATATCTATTCCTGTATGGTTATTATACTCTTGGACTTTGCCTCTCTCTCTCTGTCTTTCTCTCTCTCTGTCTGTCTTTCTCTGTCTCTGTCTCTCTGTATGTCTCTGTCTCTCTCTCTCTCTCTGCTTTTCTGTCTCTTTCTCTCTCTCCCTCTCTGCGTAAGAGATGGAACTCAGGGCCTCAACCATTCTAAATAAGCACTCTTCCACTCAGCCACATACCCAGCTCCTCACTTATGATTAAAAACAATACCCCAGGGCTGGCAATATGGCTTAGCAGTGGAGTGCTTACCTAGCATGTATGAAGCCCTGGGTTTGATTCCCCAGTACCACATACACAGAAAAAGCCAGAAGTGGTACTGTGGCTCAAGTAGTAGAGTGCTAGCCTTGAACAAAAGAAGCTCAGGGACAGTGCCCAGGCCCTGAGTTCAAGCTCCAGGACTGGCAAAAAGAAAAAGAAAGAGATTTGGGGAAAAAGGATATGATATATGATTATTATTAGTATTCACTATAAAGTCTTTAGGCTCAACTGCCTAAAGGGAAAAAAGGCAATTTAGGATATGGAATTTCTTTTCTTGAGACAAAGATTATTTTATAATAGTACTATCACTTATGCATGTTGCGAATCTAAGACGCTATTAATTTTAAGCAGCACTTACAATGTGGAACAATGGCCAACAGATAATATTTATGGGAAGACAGGTCCTAATTTCAGAGATGTTAAAATATGAGAGAGAAATGTAAATGTTACACTCAATGAAATGTGACTATATCTATAGTAAGAGGCGTCTTCTAGCTATTTAAAATGACTGTTATAAGGTTCCAAAGTAACTGCAATGGAGTAATTCAGTTTATGGACAGTGGTGTTTTAAGGAAGTGCACATCCCATAGCATAATAAAAAACTTTGGACCCTTGATCTCCAGAAAGGTAGAAATTACTAGTTGGATCTACATGCAGATGTTTCCACATTGGTTTAAAAAAACCAAAAGACATGGGCTGGGAAGTTGGCTCATTGGTAGAGCGCTTGCCTTGCATGCCTGAGGCCCTGGGTTCGATTCCTCAGTACCACATAAGCAAAAAGAAAAAAGCCGGAAGTGGCGCTGTGGCTCAAGTGGTAGAGCGCTAGCCTTGAGCTGAAGAGCTGAGGGATAGCGCCCAGGCCCAGAGTTCAGGGCCCACAACCGGACCCAAAAAAAAAAAAACAAAAACAAAAAACAAAAAGGCGCCGGTGGCTGATGCCTGTAATCCTAGCTACTCAGGAGGCTGAGATCTGAGGATTGCAGTTCAAAACCAGCCTGGGCAGGAAAGTCCGTAAGACTCTTATCTCCAATAAACCACCAGAAAAGCAGAAGTGACACTGTGGCTTAAGTGGTAGAGCACTAGCCTTGAGCTGAAGAGCTGAGGAACAGCGCCTAGACATGACTGACAAAAAAATTAATTTAATTAAAAAAATTAACAAAATGGCCGGGCGCTGGTGGCTCATGCCTGTCATCCTAGCTACTCAGGAGGCTGAGATCTGAGGATCGTGGTTCAAAGCCAGCCCGGGCAGGAGAGACCGTGAGACTCCTATCTCCAATAAAACCACCAGAAGTGGCACTGTAGCTCAAGTGGTAGAGCGCTCGCCCAGGCCCAGAGTTCAAGCCCCACGACCAAAAAAAAAAAAAATTAACAAAATGTAGAGGGATGGGAATGTCGCTCAGTGGTAGAGTGCTTGCCTTGCATACATGAGGCCCTGGGTTCGATTCCTCAGCACCACATAAGCAAAAAAGAAAAAAACCGGAAGTGGTGCTGTGGCTCAAGTGGTAGAGTGCTAGCCTTGAGCTGAAGAGCTGAGGGACAGCGCCCAGGCCCAGAGTTCAGGCCCCAAGATCAGACCAAAAAAAAAGAAAAAGAAAAGAAGAAAAAAAAGCCGGAAGTAGTGCTGTGTCAAGTGGTAGAGCGCTAGCCTTGAGCTGAAGAGCTGAGGAACAGCGCCTAGACCCAGAGTTCAGGCCCCACAACCGACCAAAAAAAAAACAAACTATATATACATATATATATATATATATATATATATAAGTAAATGGAGTTCATAGCTAGATGTGAATGCTTGTATTCCCAGTGCTGAGGAGGCTGAGAAAATCCTGAGTTCAACGTCAGCCTGGGCTAAATAGTGAGACTGTTGCAAAAACCAAACAGAATAAAAACTGGAGTTCTCATGAGGGACGTCTGAATAAAGTTGGAACAATGCATTTTTAAAAGGTGTTTCATGTAACTTTTTAACTGTGCCATTGTTTGGCTTTTATCCAATTTCAAAATACTGATTTCTCCCCAATAGAAAACTGCACAAAGGAGAGATTCTTTTTCAGAAGAAAATACAAATGGCTAATAAACATTTGAAAAGTGTTCAATCTTTCTTGTAATCAAAATAATGCAAATTGAAACAGCATGATGCCATATTTTGGTCTATAAAATTGACAAAGATAATACTCAATGCCAGTGACACAGCAGTAAGATAGGTGCTTTCGTGCATTTCATACATTGTAATGTGAGCGGAAATGATACGGCTTTTGTCGAAGGTAATTTACCAATACATGTTAAAACGTTCTTCAAATGTTTATCTTTAAAATGTTCATACCCCTCATCTAAGTAATTCAGCTCCTAAGGATCTATCCTAAGGGAATAATCAGAGGCTGAGAATTATGTTTCAAATGTTATTCTATTAGTAAAATAGAAATAATTTCATATTCAACAATAGAACATTATTTATATTATGCCTTTTCGATTCGTAGTGTGTTTTTACTGCTCTAAAAATTAGTAAGGTTGAAAACTATTTAAATGACATGATAAAATTATCATGATATATTGAATGAATAAAACCATCTATACAGTAAGATTCCAAAGCTCTTGACATGTATATATGTATATATGACATATCAGAAGGGAATATTGGTGAGTTTTGTTTCCTTCTCAGACTTCCCAAGGTTTTTTTTTGTGTGTGTGTGTAGGGGGGGTTGTGGGGCTTGAACTCTGGGCCTGGGTGCTGTCCCTCAGCTCTTCAGCTCAAGGCCAGTGCTCTACCACTTGAGCCACAGCACCACTTCTGGTTTTCTGGTGGTTAATTGGAGATAAGAGTCTTACGGACTTTCCTGCCTGGGCTGGCTTTGAACTGTGATCCTCAGATCTCAGCCTCTGGAGTAGCTAGGATTACAGGCGTGATTACAGGAAGTCACCAGACTTCCCAAGTTTTTAGGAATATATATTAGGATACTACAAAAAGATATATGATGGAAGTGGAGCTATGGCTCAAATGATAGAACTCCAGCCTTGAGTGAAAAAGCTGAGTGAGAGCACAAGTCCCTAGTTCAAGCCCAGTACCAGCGCACACCCAAAAATCTAGCTACCTATGTGCCATTTGAGCTGCTTCTGTAAGTATGGGTAAAACTACAGTCACATTCTTTCATTCCCTCAATTATTTGCTATCTCTTCTCTAATTTTTAGGAATTTCAGTATCTCCTTTTTGACATCTGTCTATTGAAATTGTCTTAAGAATTGCCAACTTGAGCCGGGCGCTGGTGGCTCATGCCTGTAATCCTAGCTACTCAGGAGGCTGAGATCTGAGGATCGCGGTTCAAAGCCAGCCGGGCAGGAGAGACCCTGAGACCCCTATCTCCAATAAACCACCAGAAAACCGGAAGTGGCGCTGTAGCTCAAGTGGTAGAGTGCTCGCCTTGAGCTGAAGAGCTGAGGGACAGCGCCCAGGCCCAGAGTTCAAGCCCCACGACCAACCAAAAAAAAAAAAAAAATGAATTGCGAACTTTTCCCCAGTTGAGAGGGAGACAAAGGCATCTGTGAGGGAACTACCACTGCTGTTGCTTCTTGCTGTCAATTGGTGTCACTGTTGGAAACAGGTCCTGTACTGTTCAATGGAAACAGTATCTATCTCAGAGTTGTATGGGGGCAGTGAGAAAATATATTCAAAGTGATTAAGCTTAGTATCTCTTGATAGATAAATAGATGATAGATAGATATAAGACAGACATATAGATAGCATTAAGCAGACACTCAATAATTTAGCTATCATGCTATGCTTTTGTGTCCCCATTTTATATCTCATGTAGGGTCTAGAGTATTTCTGGAAACATTCTGGCTTTGGCTAATTTTGAGGAATAGGTGGAGTTTTTGGTCCCCTGCAGGCTGCCAGGTGGCTTGGGGGCCAGGTTGGTGTGGCCTCTGTTCCTCTCAGAAGCCTCTACCTCGCTTATTCCTGATGATTCTGAGGCTGGTGTGCCCCATGTAGATGGAGGGGGCAGAATGGGGAAGCATAGAATCAGATTTTTTTTTCTGGCCCTGAGGAGGCATTAAAAAACTTATAATGTTGGGTATTCAGACTAAAAAGCTCCTGACTTGAGTCAAGCCTTGATGGTGCTAACCAGGTACTAAGTAGATCTTGCTGAATATGGATTCTCACTTTTAAACCAAGGGCTATTCTGCCCGGCTTTCAAAGGCAATGTTCTGCGAGTGTGCTTGTAGCTCATTTATGCTGTGTGCTCTCCATTCCAATCAAGTTGCTTATATAGAATAAGAAATACCCCATTTGCATGTCAACAGCTATTAAAGATGTTCATGTCTGTGTAATACACACAAAGCATATTGATCACTTACAGACTCTGTCCTCTGGGTCTTCACTGTTCCCCTTTTCCTACCTCTAGACCACAATAAGTAAAACCTAACTGCAAAGCATACACAAACCTTTTTTTTTTCACCTCTGCGTAACCATTGTTGCTTTACAAATTTCTCTATTCCTGCTTTAAATACCAAATTTCACACCCACAAGAATACACCTTTCTTGGAAAATGACAACACCTTACTCTTTAATAAACTCTGTGACTAACACATAAGAGATCTCCAAATAGCAATTTATTTCAGATCATGTGAACAAGATTCACCATCCATGACTTTCCTTACATAGCTGTTAGTCGTTAGAATGGACACCTGACCTGATTCCAGCCAATCCTGGCTGTGGCCTGATTTGAAAAGATGAACTTGGCCAGTCAGATTCAGCCTTAGGATATTTTTGTGTGATGGCAATGATTGAACCCATGACTGCATGCATAGTAAGCAATTGCTCGACCAAATTTGCAGCCCAGCGTTAGGAATTTGAGTCAGGACATGTGGAAAGAAACACTAAGTTAGTAGGAGCAGGAGCTGAGGCTAAAAGGCAGAACCAAAAGTTGTTAAATGATTGTGGTGAAGAGAAGCTGAGATAAGCAGGCTGAAGTTAGGGAGAGTTGAGTAGAGGTGGTTGGAGAACGGGGCAGAAAGAATCACAAACAGAACAGCTAGGTTGGCACAATGTACTTGGCACTCTGGGGCCACATTCCGCTCCTTTTTTTCTTTTCGCTTTCTTTCTGTGCCAAGGTAGCCTCAAAATAAACCCTTCATACCATGAGCTAACTTTATTTTCATATTAATTATCATTGCTTTTTTTGGGGGGGAGGGGGGTTACTGAGTTACTGAGGATTGAACCTAGGGCCTCATACAATATGCAGCTAAGTACCCTGTCATTTGAGACTGAGTGTCATTGAGTGCGTCCCTAGACGTTTTGTTTGTATGTTATTTTTATTTTTTTGTTGGTCATGGGGCTTGAACTCTGGGCCTGGGTGCTGTCCCTGAGCTCTTCAGCTCAAAGCTAACGCTCTACCACTTGAGCCACAGCACCACTTTCATTTTTCTAGTGGTTAATTGGAGATACATGTCTCACAGACATTCCTGTCCAGACTGGCTTTGAACCGTGATCCTCAGATCTCAGCCTCCTGAGTAGTTAGGATTACAAGCGTGAGCCACTGGTGCCGAGTTTGTATTTTGTTTATAAGATAGGGTCTTGTTAACTTTGTCCAAGCTGGTTTTGAACGGGTGATCTTCTTGCCTCTCCTTCCTAGCAGCCAGAGTGACAGGTGTTTGTCATCCTAGCCAGTTCTGACTTAATCTTGGTGAGTATTTGTTCATCTTATCTAGGAGAGTCAAGGTAAAATATAAGGCAAGCAAGTACTGCCAGGGGAATTTGAATCCTGGTTTTCTGGGCACAGAGTTTCTGCTCTCCTCACTGTACCCCTTTGCCACATTCCAAATTCTACTCTGCTCCATCAGAGCCCATGAAGTCACCTTCATGTATCTGAAAAAGAACCAATAATGGACTCAAGCATCCTGAATCCTTGTGCTTAGTCTTGGCTTGCATCCGGAACCCTGAAGAACAGGGTGGAGGCAAAGAAAGTCTCAAGGGCTGGGAAGGTGGCTCAGTGGTAGAGCGCTAGCCTTGAGCTGAAGAGCTGAGGGACAGCACCCAGGCCCAGAGTTCAGGCCCCACGACCGGACCCCCCCACCCCGCCCCCCAAAAAAAAGAAAGTCTCAAAGCAACTGGTTGGTGTCAAAACGAAACTGAGGCAGGACTTCCTCTTTTTGGAGTAGACAGTATTGGAATGGAAAGAGCATGGGGCTAGAGGTAGATTCAATTCTTCACGGTGCAGAGAACTGGGCCTTCATAAATTCCAGGGCTGACTGGTGAGTGTGGTGAAACATGCTTGTAATCCTGGCACTCAGGGAGGCTGAAGCAGAAGGGCTGTAAGTTCTTTGCTAGCCTGGGCTACACAGCCAGACCCTAGCTGACACACACACACACACACACACACACAAACACACACACACACTGCAGACACTTGTCTATCCCCATTTCTAGCCTGAGATTCTAAGATAGTGTCTGACTTATATTTGAATGAATGAGTGATTGAATAAATGAATGGCAGAAGTGGGTCACGGCACCTGTTCAAGTGTCTGAATCCTTCTTTCTTCAGTGGAATCTTCCCAAGTCAAGGAACACCTGTCTCTATCTCTATGCAACTATTCATGCAGCACTCTGAGTAATGTTTACAGTGACTACTTCAGCTTTAAACTTCAGCTTTTCAAAAAAAAAAAAAAATCCCCGAGATGCTGTGCTGGTGACTGCAGGAATGACATAGCGCCAAGACTTCAAATGGACAACTCGGGACTGTATTTGCTCTGTTTACAAAAACACCACCCGCTTTGTCTTCCTCTGTCTGGACAGAGTGAGGTTTTCATTATAAGAGGCTGACTAAAAAATGCAGGGCCACTTCCTGGGCAGGCTTCCAAGTGACTACATCTTTCTCACAGCGTTCCCCAGAGCCCCAGCCCAAGCTGCCTGGGGCGGGGCCTCCAGCCATTGGTGGCTGGTGAAGCTACCACAGTTAACAGTTATCTGCAGCCCGCCACAATTGCTGGGCTTTTAGGCCCTCCCTGGGCACAGATAACGGGCTTTTGGCCTTTGCACCGAAGAGACGTCAGAGGTTGTGATTGGCTGGCCTTGTGTATGTGAAGTACAGGAGGATGTCGCGCCACGCTTCCGAGTATGATGCTCCGTTTAGCCGAGTGCCCCGGGTGTGGGTGAGTCTAAATGCTGGAAGACTGCCCTTGTTGGTTGGGAACTGTTCAAAGCTGGGCATTCTGACTTTCTATATAAGGCTATGACTTAGCATATTTCTTAACTCTGCAGTGCCTCAGTTGCCTTTTCTGTGAAATAGGTGTAATGGTATCCTATTCCATAGGAAGACAGAAGGCGGTGTGGATCGGAGAATGTCATGAGGCCGAGAAGAGAGAACAGATCCAGAGTACTTCATTTGGTACCTGGCACATGGTAGACACTGAAAAGCTCTTACTGTTTGTGAGGCATCAGTTTAAAGGGGGGAGGGGTGCTCAGTGACAAAGCCCTGCCTTTATTTCGATCAGTACACTATTTCTCCGAGACCCAGCAGATTCGTTCTATTGCTTCATCATACTCATGTAGTCAGCAGAAATAAAACTTCAGGGGAAGATAATGCTGAAGGAAAATTTGTCAGAACACACACACACATATACACACACATATATATCTGTGATTCTTTTCTTTTCTTTTCCTTCCAGACGCTGACTGCACCAGCTCCATTTGCAGATGAATCCAGCTGTCAATGCCAGGCACCCCATGAAAAACTAACCATTGCTCAGGCTCGCTTAGGAACACCAGGTAAGGCCGTCCTTTCCTTCCCCAAAGGGACTCTGCCTTGACATTTTAAAGAATCAGAAAGCACTGGCATTCCATCAGAGCTGAAGTTAGGGATTGCAGGCACAGGGCAAGAAAGGTAAACATGAATGGCATTAACCTAGACCAATCCACGTAGCCAGTTAAAATGGGCAGCAGAACATATGAGCTTGGGTCTGACTACCATTTACTAGGTCTACAGGCTGGGCCAAGTCGTGAGAGAGATCACAGTAAGATAGGAAAGACACCTGTATCACAAGGTTTGTTCAGTTAAAAGTACCAAAGCATTTTTTAAACTATGAAGGCATTTTTTCCCACCCACCAGTACTGGCTTTTGAACTCAGAGTCTTTGTACTAGCTCTGTTTGTTCACTTGATTGGCAGTTTACCCCATGAGGCACATGTCCAGGCTGGTGCTATTTATTTTTATATGGGTGCTGGTACTGGGGCTTGAACTCAGGGCTTTGTGCTTCCACTTAGCTTTTTCATATCAAGGCTGATGATGTACTTGAGTCATATCTCTACTTCTAGTTTTTTTTTTTTTTTCCTGCTTAATTGGGCTAGTTTTGAATTTCCATCCTCAGATCAGCATCCCAAGTAGCTAGGATTTCAGGTAGAAGCCACCAGGGCTTAGCTTTAACCTGGCTTTTCACTGATTATTTTTGGAGGTGGAATCACATGGACTTTTCAGTCCACTTGGCATCAAAACGTGAGTGTCCTGATCTCAGCCTTCTGAACAGCTACGCGTGACTCTCCAGATCCCAGGCCTATGAAGGTTTTTATGAACCTAAGCTGCTATGATTATGACTCTTTTCTTGGTTTGTTTTTGCTGGTCGTGGGGCTTGAACGCTGGGCCTGGGTGCTGTCCTTCGGGGGGTCCGGTCATGGGGCCTGAACTCTGGGCCTGGGCGCTGTCCTTCAGCTCTTCAACTCAAGGCTAGCGCTCTACCATTTGAGCCACTGGGCGCTGTCCTTGAACTCTTCAGTTCAAGTCAAGCACTCTACCAGTTGAGCCATAGTACCACTTCCGGTTTTCTGATGATTAATTGGAGATAAGAGTCTCACAGACTTTCCTGCTCAGACAGGCCCACGATCCTTAGATCTCAGCCTCCTGAGTTGCTAGGATTATAGGCTGAGGCCACTGTGCCCCAGATTCTAGACAGCTTTTTCAAACAGTATTTGCTGGGCCAAATACTTGTGATTCTTCCATCACAAGGGGCTTGCCTGTGAAGCTCTAGCCTTAGGCAACTGCAAGGCTAACTACTCACGTATTGAGCTAAAAGATGCAAGGTGTAGAACAGGACAGAACATAGGGCTGCACATTACAGAACGTTAACTTGTCTTGTTGGGTGCTGGTGGCTCCTGCCTCTAATCCTAGCTACTCAGGAGGCTGAGATCTGAGGATCGTGGTTTGAAGCTAGCCTGGGGCAGAAGAACCAATGAAACTCTTATGTCCAATTAACCAGCAAAAAGCCAGAAAGTGGAGTTGTGGCTCCAATAGTAGAGTGCCAGCTTGAAAAAAAAAAGCCCAGAGAAAGCAGCAGGCTCTGAATTTATGCTTCAGTACTGACTCAATAAAATTTATTATGTCTTAAAAATTTCCCTCCTTCAGGTCCCCCAACCCACCTCCTTGCTTTTTTTCTTTTTTGTCGGTAATGGGACTTGAACTCTGGGCTTGGGCGCTGTCCCTGTGCTCTTCAGCTCAAGGCGAGTGCTCTACCACTTTAGCCACAGTGCCACTTCCAGTTTTCTAGTGGTTTATTGGAGATAAGAGTCTCACGGACTTTCCTGCCCGGGCTGGCTTTGAACCGCGATCCTCAGATCTCAGCCTCCTGAGTAGCTACGATTACAGGTGTGAGCCACCAGCGCCTGGCTCCTCTTCGCTTCTTGAAGACAAGAAAGGATTAGGTTCCTTTTTTTCCCACAATCTGGAAATTGCTGACACATTACAATTTTTAAAAGTGAGCTTATTGCAAAACCAACTCTGCAAATATTCCTCAAATTTACTAAATGGCCTTTTTCTCAGTAATTATGTCATCTTTCTTTACTTTTCTCTCTCTAGCTTCCTGAATTCATTTATCCTGTTCACCTCTGAATCATTAACAAAAAGTTCTACAAACTGCCATCTGCTTTTTCATGGCGTTTATATCTTAAAACAAATTTTCCTCAATTGAATTCAAATTGAATAAGACCATTGAAACCCAGGATCCCTCATTAGACAGTTTGTTATTTCCAAGCATATTCTCTTTACTGTGCCTTATTTAGAATACAGTATAATCCTGCAATTCTGTTGGTTCAAAATAGTGTATAATTGAAATAGTTGCAGTTCTTAATCTGACATAAAGCCTCTAGATTTTTATTAGAGAAATTTAATATATTAATACCATCATATCATCTAAATCTACTAATATTTCTTTCTGTTCTAAATTAATGTGGTTGAAATGCCTCAAGAAATAATCATAGTTTTAAATCAAATCCTAAAGATCATTCAACGGAAGGTTGCACTGATTTCTTCCTTTTTAAAAATGCCACTTCTTTTGTGGTGCTGGGGGTTGAACTCAGGACTTTGTGCATGCTAGCAGGTACTCTACCTCTGAACTACACGCCTAGTCCCTAAAACCGCATTTTTTTTTTTTGGTCCTGGGGCTTGAACTCTGGGCTTGGGCACTGTCCATGCGCTCTTCAGCTCAAGGCGAGCGCTCTACCCCTTGAGCCACAGCACCACTTCCGGTTTTCTAGTGGTTTTTATTAGAGATAAGAGTCTCAGAGACTTCTCTGCCTGGGCTGGCTTTGAACCATGATCCTTATAGGATTACAGGCGTGAGCCACCAGTGCCCAGCTTAAAACCTCATTTTTATGCCATTAATATTACACATGTGAATATTTTCTTTATGCCATTAATATAACACATGTGGATATTTTCTTTTTCTTTCCTTTTTTTTTCCTTTTTGGTCAGTTGTAGGGCCTGAACTCTGGGCCTGGGCGCTGTCCCTCAGCTCTTCAGCTCAAGGCTAGCACTCCACCACTTGAGCCACAGCACCACTTCCGGCTTTTTTTCTTTTTGCTTATGTGGTGCTGAGGAATCGAACCCAGGGCCTCATACGTGTGAGACAAGCACTCTACCACTGAGCCACCTTCCCAGCCCCTAGACTAAATTCTTATAATCCTTCTTTATTTTTTTTAGACAGAGCCTTGCCTAAGTAGCCTTGGATATCGTTGAATTCATGATCCTCTGCCTTCTTGGTAGATGGAAGTAAAGGCCCAACTTCTTACATTAAAACAATGTTGTTATGGCCACAATGGTCTCTTCCCTTCTACTCCATGCAAGAATAAAAAATATCTCAATGTTGTCTGTATCCATCAAGAGGAGGTGGCAGATGTACTTAGAATAAGAGCAATAGCCAAATATGGGAAACTACTATTTTCTTTCACCATCCATCTTTGGATTCTCTTCTTAGATTTTCACTTTACTTTTTTTTTTTTTTTTTGCCAGTCCTGGTGCTTGAACTCAGGGCCTGAGGGCTGTCCTTGAGCTTCTTTTGCTCAAAGCCAGTGCTCTACTGCTTGAACCACAGTGCCACTTCTGGCTTTTTCTGAATAGGTTTTTTTTTTTTTTTGGTCGGCCGTGGGGCTTGAACTCAGGGCCTGGGCACTGTCCCTCAGCTCTTCAGCTCAAGGCGAGCGCTCTACCACTTGAGCTATAGCACCTCTTCCGGTTTTCTGGTGGTTTATTGGAGATAGGAGTCTCACGGTCTCTCCTGCCCGGGCTGGCTTTGAACCGCGATCCTCAGATCTCAGCCTCCTGAGTAGCTAGGATTACAGGCGTGAGCCACCATCACCGCTTTCTGAATAGTTTATTGGCGATAAGAGTCTCACAGACTTTCTTGCTCAAGCTAGCTTTGAACCATAATCCTCAGATCTCAAACTTCTGAGTAGCTAGGATTATAGGTGTGAGCCACCAGCACCTGGCTTAGGTTTTTTACTTTGTAGTTGAGAGTAGAGAAAGGTGTAGAAGTTGGCGAACAAATATATAAAACTTTCACAAATGTAACAGAGATCTAGACTATTAGGATGGAAGTATAAAAGAGTGAGAAACTCCTTCCTCCCCGATTGTAACCTGCTTAGTTTGCCAATCTGACAGGATCCTATCCTCCACACCCTCTCCTCTGATTTGAAAGGGATGGATTTTGGCCTGGCTCAGTCAGATGGTGTCCTGAAGGCCTGTGAAAGAATACAGTGTTGTCAGCTCACCTCTGACCAAAGCTACAGAGCCGGAGGTGAGCTGCCAACAACATATAATATTGTTACACAGACACTGCTCACTTTGGGGCATATATTTCCCTTTGTCTTATAATACCAAAGAGGTGACAGAGTGACATGATGATATGCTTGTAAACTTTTAACAATTTACCCTCTAGGGAGAAATAAGCCTTGATTGTAGCATTTGCCAATCTCTGTGGTGTAATCGCTCCTACCGTGGCTCACTCCAGGCTACCAAGGAGACTTGGAGTTAGGAGGAAAAGTATGCACACCTTATTTGAGTAGTACACACAGATTTCAGCACATCACTACCTTAGCGAACAAGAGTTGAGATTTCTCATTGGGAATTTCTGAACTCAAGGATGGAGTCATGTATCCTTTTCCTTGAACACCTCCAGTCCTTACACTTTGATATTCCAGCCAGGCTTACACTACTGGCTCAGACATCAGAATTCCTCTAGGGGACTAGACACCTTCCTAGTGCTCTATGTTCACCTTCCCCATTGGGCTAACAATGCTCGGGTTTGATTTTAATTTATGTTTGCTCTTCATTGATGTCTTTAGAAGAACTTATTCTGTTTTTCTTTTTAAGGTTTATTTTATTTTATTTTCCAGTCCCGGGGCTTGAACTCAGGGCCTGAGCACTGTCCCTAGGCTTCTTTTGCTCAAGGCTAGGGCTCTACCACATGAACCACAGCACCACTTCCAGCTTTTTCTGTTTATGTGGTGTTGAGGAATCGAACCCAGGGCTTCATGCATACGAAGCAAGCACTCTATCCCTAAGCCACATTCCCAGGCAAAAAGGTTTTTTTAAATTGTTATTATAAAGGTGATGTACAGAAGGGTTACAGTTACATAAGTCAAGTAAAGAGTACAATTCTTTTTTTTTTTTTTGGGGTCCGGTCGTGGGGCCTGAACTCTGGACCTGGGCGCTGTCCCTCAGCTCTTCAGCTCAAGGCTAGCACTCTACCACTTGAGCCACAGTGCCACTTCCAGCTTTTTTCTTTTTGTTTATGTGGTGCTGAGGAATGGAACCCAGGGCCTCAGGCATGCAAGGCAAGCACTCTACCACTGAGCCACCTTCCCAGCCCAAGAGTACAATTCTTTTTGGACAATGTCACCCCTTCCCTCGCTGTTTCCCAGTTATTTCCTCCAGTCCCCACCTACAAGTTGTATAGTTCATTTTCAACATGGTGTCTAGTGAGTACCATTGCTCCATTTGTTCACCCTTTGTCTTTCCATTCCTGCGTCTTCTTTTACTCTCCCAAAGACAGAGAAATAAACAAGACAAAATAAAACAAAAACAACAACAAAGAAAAAAATCTGTCTCCATTTCCTGTCATCCATTTTGATAAAGATTATTTTATATGATCAGATGCACATAGGCATTGCACCTTTGTGTTTCCTCTCCTAAGAAAAAAAATTATTCTTAAAATCAATTTCAGGTACTAATATGAAACCCATACTAGAGATTGTGTCTCATCTAGGTAAACTTTCTCATGGTGCTATACCAATGGTGCTATACCAATGGACCATCACTGGGATTCTTTATTCTGCAGTTGTCTTAACAGTTTTGTCTTTTCTTCCACAGTTGACAGACCTGTCAGAGTATATGCAGATGGAATATTTGACCTGTTCCACTCGGGTCATGCCAGGGCACTTATGCAAGCAAAAACACTGTTTCCTAACAGCTACTTGTTGGTAGGAGGTAAGAAGAGCATTTTCTCTTTGTCCAGAAAAGTTCTTTTATGTAAATGTTTCCTGAGGGACTGCCTTCAAACTTCCATTAGTAAAATCTGACATTGTTCATTCTGTCTTGCTTACGTGTCCACTGCCTGAAATTTAAAATGATGTTTAAAAAAAGAACCATAGGGGAAATTACATTGTGACATTGTGTACTGTTGGTCTTCAAGAGAGACAGATTAATAATACTACCCAAGGATAGATGCTTCATGTTTTCCATTAATACATTTCTCCTGGTATTTGAGCCATTTATTATCCGAAAATTTTCTTTTGGGTCAAGAGAAAAGCAATAATAATCTGATACCTAATCTCAGAGAACTGTAGGGGTTTAGGATGATTGAAGCTGAACAAGGTCATTGTGTATTTGTGTGTGTGTGTATATGTGCGCCCACAATACTTAGGACTATATACTATACTAATAGTAGTGGCTTATGACAGCCCTATTAGTTGAATTTGTGTGCAGTATGTTAAAGAAGTGGAGCTTTAGCCGGGCGCTGGTGGCTCACGCCTGTAATCCTAGCTACTCAGGAGGCTGAGATGTGAGGATCGCGGTTCAAAGCCAGCCCGGGCAGGAGAGACTGTGAGACTCCTATCTCCAATAAACCACCAGAAAACTGGAAGTGGCGCTGTAGCTCAAGTGGTAGAGCGCTAGCCTTGAGCTGAAGAGCTGAGGGACAGCGTCCAGGCCCAGAGTTCAAGCCCCACGACCGACCAAAAAAAAAAAGAAAGAAAGAAGTGGAGCTTTATGTACCCAGGCAATCTTAGTTAACAATGAAAGGGCCAACTTACTTTCTAAGCTTAAGGGGAAAAAAGGATGCTTCTATGTGGATTGAAATTTTCCCCCTCCAGAAGGCCTACCTATTTCAATTTGGATATAAAGGGTATAGTACCTGATTCAACAGATTGGTATCTCACTTCTGTTGCTTCTGGAAGGAAGCAGTATATTCATTCAGAGTGATCAGATTTTGTATGAAATAAGTACAATCCACCTTGAGACTTAAACGGTGAAAAAATTTATAGGCAAGCTGGGCGCCAGTGGCTCTCACACCTGTAATCCTAGCTACTCAGGAGGCTGAAATCTGAGGATCACGGTTCAAAGCCAGCACCGGCAGGAAAGTCTGTGAAACTCTTATCTCCAATTAACCACCAGAAAAACCAAAGTGGTGCTGTGGCTCAAGTGGTAGAGTGCTCGCCTTGAGCACAAGAGCTCAGGGACAGTGTCCCAGGCCCAGAGTTCAAGCTCCACAACTGACAAAATTAATTAAAAAAATATGTAAAAAACCAAGTATATTTTCTTTTTAAAGTTTATTGTTGGACAGGGAATGTGGCTTAGTGGTAAAGGGTTTGCCTAGCATGCATGAGGCCCTAGGTTTGATTACTTGGTACCACATAAGATTACTAAAAGCAGGGCTGGGGAGGTGGCTCAGTGGTAGGGTGCTTTGCCTCGCATGCATGAGGCCCTGGGTTCGGATTCCTCAGCACCACATAAACAGAAAAAGCCAGAAGTGGTGCTGTGGCTCAAGTGGTAGAGTGCTAGCCTTGAGCTGAAGAACTCAGGGACAGCGCCCAAGCCCAGAGTTCAAGCCCCACAACCGACCAAAAAAACAAAAACAAAAGATTACTACAAGGAAAAATAACCACTAAAAATTATTTTTATTTTCTCCAAGATTAAAACTTAGACAGGAACAGAAAATGCTGGTCCCAGGAGAGTCCTTAAGTATCTATTACTAACTAGATTGATGGTGTTCCAGGAAAGGTCCCCAAAAGGAAGGAGGCTTGTTCATGATGTCAGGGGAAATAAAAAGAGGCAGAGATAAGAAAGTTTATTAGTAAAGCAAAGGAAAGGTAGATAGTACAGCACCCAGCTATGGGTGGGGACGCCTCGGATAACAGGTGTAATAAGTGCTCTAATATTATGGGTATTTATGGCAAAAAATAAAGTAAGTTGGGGCCTTAGTTCAAAGTTGTCTGAGGCTAAGTGCTCCACTTTTATCCGATACCTGATCTATTTTGCCATTTTGCTATTGTGCTGTTTTATGAATTGGGCCCAGAGATGTCAAGAGTGGCCTGCTTACTAAATGTGAGGGTTTTTAAAAAAAATTTTACATATTTTATTTATGTGGTATGGAAGAATTGAACGTAGGGCTTCATGCATGCTAGGCAAGCACTCCACCAGTAAGCCACCTTCCCAGTCCCCTAAATGGGGAAGTACTGATGTCTGCATATCCTTTCAAATGGATTCTGCCACAAACTCCCTTCACAAGGGTCTGTGTGTATGTGTGTGTTTCTGATCCTGGGGATTGCACTCAGGGCCTGGGTTCTGTCTCTGAGCCTTTCTGTGCTCAAAACTCTACCACTTGAGCCACAGAGCCACTTCTGGTTCTTTCTGAGTAGGTTTTTTTCTTTTTTGTTGTTGTTAGTCATGGGACGCTGTCCCGGAGCTCTTCAGCTCAAGGCTAGCAGTCTACCACTTGAGCCACAGCGCCACTTCTGGTTTTCTGGTGGTTAACTAAAGTTAAGAGTCTCACGGACTTTCCTTGCTCAGGCTGGCCTTGAACCACGATCCTCAGATCTCAGCCTCCTGAGTAGCTAGGATTACAGGTGTGAGCCACTGGCGCCCGGCTTTCTGAGTAGTTCTTTGGAGAAAAGATTCTCATGAACTTTCCTGCCTAGGCTAGCTTTGAATTGGTATCCTCAAATCTCTGCCTCCTGAGTAGCTAGGATTACAGGGATTATAGGCCTGGCGCCAGTTCATCTTGTATTTTTAATGCTCAGAAGAGTTATTTTTCTCAAGTGTCCCCCCACTCCCCAGGATGTTTGTTTTAAAGATTTCCTTAGTCCTGGAGCATGCTAATCAGCTGGGCAAGCTGACAAGGTCAGAAGAAGACAGCTTCTTTTTTCCTTTTTTCTTTCACTAAATATTATTGCTTATGAAAATATTATTGCTTATGAAGGAGTGTAGGCTTAAAGCAAGTAGTTCTTGTGTGCTTTTAATTGAACTATTTGTTAACATATTGTCTGAATTCTTGGCTGTGGTTTCCCATGCCTCATTTTTTTTTTTTCTGATCTATACTGCTTCAAAACTATTTTGGGATTCTTTCAGAGGAATCCCTCTGCAGAAAGAAGAGCCAGAGATGAAAGGAAATGTTTACTGACTGAGTCACACACAGGGAACTCAAAGCAGGCAGAGAACTCCACCCTTGGTCACTACCCTTTGTTCTGAGTGGAAACCTTTTTCTTGAGTGTCATCACTCAGAGCCTGCTCCCAGGTTACTGAGGCCCTGGGAAAACCTCTGCAGCATGTGGCATTTGGACATTTTGGGAACCTGAGTTTGGACGTGGTTTGATATGGCTCATAGCTAAGTGCGTACCTCTGAAGTTGTATGTATGTATGTATGTATGTATGTCGATCCTGGGGCTTGAACTCTGGGCCTGGGCACGGCCGGCCCCTCAGCTCTTCAGCTCAAGGCAAGCGCTTTATCACGAGCCTCAGCACCACTTCCCGATTTCTGGTGGTTAACTGGAGATAAGAGTCTCACACGGACTTTCCTGCTTGGTCTGGCTTTGAACCGTGATCCTCAGATCTCAGCTTCCTGAGTACCTAGGATTATAGGAGTGCGCCACCAGCACCAGCCCTCTGAAGTTTTAAACACATCCATTTATAAATATGTATTTCAAACCCTACAACAGACAAAAATAAATAAAATATATATCAAGCTGTTTGTAGCTTTTAAATCTTTTACTAACTTCATTTTCCCCTCAGACTTTCTCTCCTAGAATTTTTTCTGATGTGCTGCCTTAGTGCTTGCAAATCTTCTAGCGATCATCCTTATTCTAGTTTCTGAAACAAAAATATGTTTAAATCAGTATATACTAACTAAAGTACTATACTATACATTTTGTTGTTGTTGTTGGTCTTGGGGCCTGAACTCTGGGCCTGGGCACTTTCCCTCAGCTCTTCAGCACAAGGCTAGCACTTTACCACTTGAGCCATAGAGCCACTTCTGGCTTTTTTTGCTTATGTGGTACTGAGGGATTGAATCCAGGGCCTCATGCATGCAAGGCGAGCGCTCTACCACTGAGCCACCTTCCCAGCCCCTGCACTATACATTTTTGTAACTAATTATAAATATAAAGATGTTTGGTCTCTAATGAGATGAATGGAATCTCCTGATTTGTGGATTTACTGCTGGATGAGTATAACTTACTAGTAGAGTGAGTCAGGATTTAACAACTTTATATTTTCCGGGTTATAGATATAGACTGAAATATTTTGCCCACACAAATGTTTTAAAAGTATTATTTAAGATAACTTATTATAGCCAGTCACTGGTGGCTCACACCTGTAATCCTAGCTACTCAGAAGGCTGAGATCTGAGGATCAAAGTTTGAAGCCAGCCACGGTTAGGAAAGTCCATGAGACTCTTATCTCCAATAAAATACTCAGAAAAAGCCAGAAGTAGAGCTGTGGTTCAAGTGGTAAAGTGCTAGCCTTGAAAAAAAGAAACTCAGGGACAACACTCAGTGCCTGAGTTCAAAACCCAGGACTGGCACCAGAAACAAAACAAAGAAGCTTATTATTTTATGGGTTTATTACGTGACAACTTGTGAAGACCCTCCTTCAAATTTGTTGAGAGCAAGGGATTAGAAATGACCTGTAAAAGGATTCTTTTTTTTTTGTCAGTTGTGGGGCTTGAACTCTGGGCCTGGGCACTGTCCCTGTGCTCTTCAGCTCAAGGCTAGCCCTCTACCACTTGAGCTACAGCGCCACTTCTGGTTTTCTGGTGGTTTGCCCGGGCTGGCTTTGAACCTCGATCCTCACATCTCAGCCTCCTGAGTAGCTAGGATTACAGGCGTGAGCCACCAGCGCCTGGCTTATAAAAGGATTCTTACTAAGTCATTAGAATCATTTACTTTCTCTCTTTCTGGGAATTATAACAAAAGGCTATATCAAGACTTATCAAATGACTCTTAATTATAACTCTTATTCTTTTACTTGAAAGCAACTTATTCAACCAGATATATTCAGAAAAGCTTGGGGGAAATGGAAATATTGGCAATTGCATACCACCTCTGTCAATTCAAATATTTTTAAAATGCTTTTTATTGTTTCCTTAAAACCTTAAAAAAAAAACCCAAAACATTGCAGGTGTACTTTTAGCTTAGTAAATTTCTGAAGCATACCTTCTAACCTAATTGACAAAACTAGTTCTTTCTCAAATTTATCTAAAACCTAAAACCCAAGCAAATAGCTTTTTAAAAGTTCAAATGTATTGAATGTATTTCTTTATAAAAACTTTGAGAAATAAATTATAGAATGTGTTATACAAAACAGAATCTGTCAAGATTAAACAATGTAGTTCTCATCTAATAAGCTATCAACAAGACATAAATCAGCAACTATTATTTTGTAGTAATGTGATATAATTTACAGATAAAATTGTATAGTATTTATAAGAAGAGAAATATGATTTTTAAAGGCCATGTTATTCCTTTTCTAAATGTTGGTATGTGTGTATAGCAAATTCTAGTTTTTGGCCTTTGGGAATAATTATATAAAATCAAATGTAAAAATCAGAAATAACTTAATTATCTTTAGTAGACAACATGATTAAAATTTCCTCTGTATTTAAAGCTAAAAAGGGGAATGTACTACTAAAAAGTAATCGCTCTGGAAGTCAGTAATTTTACTTTTTATTCTGAGGAGGTAGAAAATAAACATTTTAGAAGATGAAATTGGATAAGGATTTATCTATAAATGGAATATTTTATAATGTGAGTTTTATAAAATAGGCTTTTAACTTCCTTTTAAAATAATGCATACCAAATCTGAAAAAAATCATGTAAATGTTTTACCCATGCGTTTATTTCAGTGTATCTTAAAAAATTTGATAATTCTAGAAAATGTTCCAGTTACATTTGTGAGAGGCAGCAATACCAGCCTATACAGTTTTGGGTTATTAAAGTGATTTTGAAGTGAATAGCTAGAAAAAAATGCTTACTCTTAACTACAAGAGAAAAGCCATTTTTAGGATTCAATATGAGTGTTGAGAATAGCTGGAAAAATGCTTACCCTTAACTACATGAAAAAGCCATTTTTAGCATTCAATATTTCTTTCCAATACTCCTTTTGCTTTGAATTCCTGGGCCTTGTCCATCAAGATCCATGTGTTCTCTGATAATAGTTGGGAGAAGAGAAGGCAAAATTGTTAGACCAAACTTTACATCATTCTCCTTTCTACCATATTTAGTTTCTAACACCAGACTTTACCTACAATGGAAATGTGTATATGACAGGGAAAGATGGGAAGCTTTTAGAACCTTGCTTTGACTAGTCATTAAGTGAGGTTTCCATTTGGTTTGGTCAGAAGGCACAACATCTCACCCCTTGAAATGTAGTGTAGATGGAAAGGTTTGGATGCTGCCTTGCTTTTGTAAAGTATGATAAGGGTGGCTTCGGATAGAGAGCCTTTCTCTACTCCATTCTTTACATTGAGAAAAGCCTACCTTTGCAAGTCCAGGCTCTGGACATAGATTTCCTTCAATACTTGCTGCAAAGTCTGTGCAAACCTTTGAGGGGATCTGAGAAGATCTTTGTCTTTCATTATCTTTTCAGACTATCACAAACCAACTTCACAACTGATAAATTCTAAACTGAGCCCTTAAAAATATTGCTCTTTTGTCTTGTTGCTGGCTCCGATACTATTTGTGTAGTTAAGATGAAAAATATGGGCTGGGAAGGTGGCTCAGTGGTAGAGTGCTTGCCTTGCATGCATGAGGCCCTGGGTTTGATTCCTCAGCACCACATAAACAAAAAGAAAAAAGCCAGAAGTGGCACTGTGGCTCAAGTGGTAGAGCGCTAGCCTTGGGCTGAAAAGCTGAGGGACAGCGTCCAGGCCCAGAGTTCAGGCCCCACGACCCGACCAAAAAAAAAAAAGAAAGAAAGAAAGAAAGAAAACTTGGCAGAGATTTATTGAGTAAGTCAGCAAGCAGGCAAGCAGACAAAAAGCAGACAGACAAGCAGAAAGGCAGAGGCTCTCTAACAGTGTGGGCGCTCTCAAAGGGAGAGAAAAGGAGCAAATTTGACGGGGGGGGGGGGGGGGTATATATTTACATAATAAAGGTAGGGGAGGTTGACTTTAAAGTTATGCAAAGATAGGTGTTTATCTTTCCTCTTAATCGCACCCGGTCTTACTCACTCTGAATTCCACTCTGTGGTTTGGGCATTCCTTCCAGAAAAGAAAGCATCCTGCCATAAAACAGATGCTAATCTTTGAGATAAGGAAGGCATCTAGTTGTCTCTCCGGGGCAAAGATAGAGCTCCTACATGTTGAAATACTCTGTGAGTGTTTCTTTTTGTTTTTGTTTTTAAGTCAGTCTTGGGGCTGGAACTTAATCTAGGCACTATCCTGAACTATTTCACTCAAGGCTAGGGCTCTGCCACTTTCAGTCCCAGCTCCACTTCTGGTTTTCAGGAGGTTAATTGGCGACAATCGCACTGCCTTTCCTGCCTGGGCTGGCTTTGAACCCTGATTCTCATCTCTCAGCCTCCTGGGTAGCTAGGATTACAGGTGTGAGCCACAAGCTCTTGGTTCTTTTTTTGGGGGTGAGGGGGTCCAGTCGTGGGGCCTGAACTCTGGGCCTGGGCGCTGTCCCTCAGCTCTTCAGCTCAAGGCTAGCACTCTACCACTTGAGCCACAGCGCCACTT
>NW_012267310.1:4559777-4571257 GCF_000151885.1 Dipodomys ordii | reverse complement strand
GCTGTGGCTCAAGTGGTAGAGTGCTAGCCTTGAGCTGAAGAGCTGAGGGACAGTGCCCAGGCCCAGAGTTCAGGCCCCATGACAGGACACCCCCCCAAAAAAAAAACCCCAAAAGACAAGTCAGGCTGGGTGCCAGTAATCCTAGCTACTCAGGGCACTGAGATCTGAGGATCATGGTTTGAAGCCAGCCTAGGCAGGAAACTCCATGAGGCCCTTTTCTTCAATAAACTATTCAAAAAAGCCAGAAGTGATGCTGTGGCTCAAGTGGTAGAGCCCTAGCCTTGAGCACAAAAAGGCCAGGGACAATTCCCAGTCCCAGAGTTCATGCCCCAGGACTGGCAAAAAAAAAAAAAAAGTCAAAAAATTTATTGGACAGAGTAGTTTCCTCTAAAAATAGTTTTTTTTTTTTTGTTGTTGTTGTTGTTTTTAAATAAAGGCAAAGAGCCACCAAACACCCACTTCTGCCTCACAGGAAAGAAACAAAAATGAGAGCATTAAACATACCACTACTGTAGTAAATGTAAATATTTATTCCACAAACTTGGGTTTGGACTTTATTGTATTTTAATTGAAGTTAACTATTCCTCTAGAGCTAAGAGGGTAGCTCCTGGTAGAGTAGTTGTCTGACAGATAGAAGGCCCTTGATTCCATCTTCTGTGCCACAAAAGAAACAAAAACTGTTCATCTATATTAACATATTCTCATGGCTGGTAAGAGATTCAACCTAGTTCTTATTGTGCTGACCGAAATGTTTGAGAAACTGAGAGGGGCTTCTAGTCTTTGGCCCAAATCGTGTGCGTGCGTGCGTGCGTGCGTGCGTGTGTGTGTGTGTGTGTGTGTGTGTGTGTGTGTGTCCGTGTCCTAGGGCTTGAACTCAGGACCCAGGGGCTGTCCCTGAGCACTAACTCAAGGCTAGCCCTCTACCACTTAAGCCACAATGCTACTCGTGGCTTTTTTTTTTTTGGCAATTAATTGAAAATAATAGTTCCAGCCGGGCGCTGGTGGCTCACGCCTGTCATCCTAGCTACTCAGGAGGCTGAGATCTGAGGATCGCAGTTCAAAGCCAGCCCGGGCAGGAGAGACCCTGAGACTCCTATCTCCAATAAACCACCAGAAAACTGGAAGTGGTGCTGTAGCTCAAGTGGTAGAGCGCTAGCCTTGAGCTGAAGAGCTGAGGGACAGCGCCCAGGCCCAGAGTTCACCCCACTACCAACAAAAAAAAAAAGAAAAGAATAGTTCCATGGATTTTCCTGCCTGCCTGGCTTCGAACCTCAATCCTCAGATCTTAGCCTCTCAAGTAGCGAGGATTATAAGCATGAGGCACCTGTGCCCATCTCCAAAGGAATGTTTTTTTTTTTTGACAATGTTTTTTGGGGTCAGTCATGGGGCCTGAACTCTGGGCTGGGCGCTGTCCCTCAGCTCTTCAGCTCAAGGCTAGCACTCTCCCACTTGAGCCACAGCACCACTTCCAGCTTTTTGCTTATATGGTGCTGAGGAATCGAACCCAGGGCCTCAGGCATGCAAGGCAAGCGCTCTACCACTGAGCCACCTTCCCAGCCCTCCAAAGGAATATTTCTATCTATGGTCACATATTACTATGACTACTAGTAATAAATGAATAAATAAATAAATAAGCATTACTCTCTGCTCACGTAGTTTATTAAATGTAATCCTGAACACCTCAACCCATTTTTAAGACCCAACCAACTCAGACTTAAAGGATTTGAGTTACATTTCCAGTAATAAGGAACAGAGCAGAGATTAGAATCCAAGTCTATTGGGATCCAAAGTTTAACAGATCTGCTGGTTTTTTTTTTTCTCTCCTGCAGGGTATTTCATTGTGAGCACAGTAAGCTGCCAGGATAGGTTAGCTGCAGCATGAGCTCCCAGAGAGCAGGGTGAATTCATCCATGGAAAACCAGTGCTCTGAGTTCTCCATCTGCTTGTCAGAGTGCATTTGCCAAGGCTCAAGAACAACAGTGCTACTTTGGGCGTAATTAATGTTTAGACAATAACTGGTCAGCATATTTAGTTGCTTCTTGAGGTCACTCCTGGGCTTTGAAAATAGAGTCCTGTGTTGGTGTAAACAGGATGTTTCTTTTCTTTGTGTGTTATCAAGCCATTATCTCAGTCTTGTAGAAGAAGCTCTACCAAATTGCTTAGGTGCAGATTCAAAATGGGGGAGGATATGGCTTGACTCTGTTTTGTGCCCTTTGAAGAATCTAAAATCCATTTCTGTTCAATATGATTCTTGACATTGTATTTTCATATTTAAAAGTCCTCAAAAAACATCTAAACAGTCCTAGATATGTTTTTAAATTGTATAGTGAGGCCCATAACTAATTCCTATTTATGCAATCCATGAATATATATAGTCACTATGGCTTTACTATCTGTCCCACCCCCCACCTGTGGGCATGATGGGTAATTCAAAGACAGACAAGTGTGTTTATCAAGTTAGTCATAATATGCTTTGGGAGTTTTGTCATTAACAAATGTTGTAGGCATCAGAATCTTCCATGAAGTATGCCCAAAACAGAGCTGCCTGGGTTCTATTGAAGCAAAAGCTCAAGAGCAGAACCCAGACACCTTTGTGTTTAACAAGCTCCCTAGAAATTCTGATACTCTTGGTGGCTCACACCCATAATCTTAGCTACTCAAGAGACTGAGACCTAAGGATCTTGGTTCAAAGCCAGACCAGGCAGGAAAGACTATGAAACTCTGGTCTCCAATAAACTACTCAGAAAAGGCAGGAAGTGGTGCTGTGGTTCAAGTGCTAGAGCGATAGCCAGGAACAGAGACCAGACCAGTAAACATGTGTTTTAACAAGTAGGAATACACTCCAAACTAACAATAAAAAGTATAGGGCTGGGCATGGTGACATACACCGGTAATCCTAGCTACTCAGGAGACTGAGAACTGGAGGATCATGGTTCAAAGCTAGTTTGGGCAGAAAAGTCCTCCAGGAAAAGACTAGATTGAAGGTATGGCTCAAATGTCAGAGCATCAGCTATAAGCAAAAATGTTGAGCACTCTTGTTCAGGGTCCTGAATTCAAGCCCTGGTACTGGCGCGCGCGCGCGCGCGCACACACACACACACACACATTTAAAGTGCATCTAGTAGCCAATTCTTCCCACAATTTCCACTGCCCCATCCTGCCCAGTCACTGTGTCTTCTTTACATTACTGCAGTAGTCTCCTAAGTGGCTCTAACCTTGCTCACTCCCAACAGCCTGTTCACATCAGCCTGGAAACCTGGCTGACTGTATCCTTCCCAGATCCAGAGTCCTCTCCATCTCCTTCAGAGTAAAAGCCAAAGTCCTCCAATGGTCACAAACCCCTAGAAGACCTCACTCCTTGTCTCGCCTAAGAATGTTGATTATTCAAATAACACCATTATGTACTTTTTATCTGCCGTCACATTTTGACATCATGCATGCTCAGAGACTAATGAATCTGTAATGAATCTGTGTGTGTGTGTGTGTGCGCGCGCCAGTACCAGGGCTTGAATTCAGGACCCTGAACAAGAGTGCTCAACATTTTTGCTTATAGCTGATGCTCTGACATTTGAGCCATACCTTCAATCTAGTCTTTTCCTGGGGGACTTTTCTGCCCAGGTTAGCTTTGAACCATGATCCTCCAGTTCTCAGTCTCCTGAGTAGCTAGGATTACCGGTGTATGTCACCATGCCCAGCCCTATACTTTTTATTGTTAGCTTGGAGTGTATTCCTACTTGTTAAAACACACGTATTTACTGTAAACAGTATACCAGCAGCATCCCAGGTTCATCTCGTGTTTATCAGGCATCTTAATTGCATCTTAATTGCATAGAGGCCACATCATATGATTGATTGACACCATCTAGGTTTGTGTAAGGACACTGAAGATGTCTGCACAATGATAAAGTCAATTAACAATGCATTTCTTAGACCTGTTTCCTGTCATTAAGTGACACCTATCATTGACAGTAATTGTGTATATTTATGGGGTACAGTGTAGTATTTCCATCTACATATGCATTACAGGAAAATTCAGTCAAGATGATTAACATCCATCAGCTTACCAATTTTATCACTTTTTGTGATGAGAATGTTCAAAATCTATTTCAGTAAAAAAAATTTCCAGTTCTAGGACTTCAACTCAAGGCTGTGCTACCCCTGAACTTTGTTGCTCAAGGCTAGTACTCTCCCACTTGTGCCACAGCTCCATTTCCAGCCCTTTTTGGTGGGTAATTGGAGATAAGAGTCTCATGGACTTTCCTGTCCAGGCTGGCTTTGAACTGCAATCCTCAGCCTTCTGAGTAGCTATGATTAGAGGCATGAGCTACCCATGCCTGGCTATGTCAGCAATCTTAAAGAATTTACAATATTGCTCATTGGGGTTACCATACGGCATACTAGACTGCTAAACTTATGCCTTCTAGTCTAGCCGAAACTTTGTACTCTTTGATCACAAGCATGAAACCCAAGGGATCATTTACAGGAAGAATTGCTTTCTCGTTTGAAGGCCGAGCCAGCAACCTTGCTGATGATCTGGATGCGGAATGTCTAAGGACTATGAAAGGAAGATTTCCAGAAATACCCAGTGTAGCTGTAGACTCTGCTTACTCTGTGGCCAGATTTAGTCCTGGGTGAGGAACAAGATGTGGTTGTGGGAAAATGCTATTTCAGTTTCTAACTACACTTGGTTACTCTTAAAAATGAGAAATTCTACTATGTATTTTTTTTAATATTTTAAAGAGCCAAAGAAAAAAGCCGGGCACTGGTGGCTCACGCCTGTAATCCTAGCTACTCAGGAGGCTGAGATCTGAGGATCAGGGTTCAAAGCCAGCCCGGGCAGGAAAGACTGTGAGACTCCTATCTCCAATAAACCACCAGAAAAAAACCGGAAGTGGCGCTGTAGCTCAAGTGGTAGAGCGTTCCCCTTGAGCTGAAGAGCTGAGGGACAGCGCCCAGGCCCAGAGTTCAAGCCCCACGACCGACCAAAAAAAAAAAAAAAAAAGAGCCAAAGAATCTCCTGGCAAGGAGCAGTGGAGATAGTTCTGAGTGGCTACAGCAAGACCCTTACTGGGAAAAAAAGGACTGGATCCATAATGGCATTTCTTCCTGGCATACACATACCAGGAAGATAGAACACATGGCTAATAGGACCCTGAATAATATTTTTATTCCATTTTATTTATTTATTTCTCACATGAAATTTGGCTTCCTTTTTTTTTAAGTTTTTATTGTTCTTATAAAGGTGATATACAGAATATTCGGTTTCTTTTTAAGCACTTTTTTTTTTTTTTTGTCGGTCGTGGGGCTTGAACTCTGGGCCTGGGCGCTGTCCCTCAGCTCTTCAGCTCAAGGCTAGCGCTCTAGCACTTGAGCCACAACACCACTTCTGGTTTTTTTTCTTTTTGCTTATGTGGTGCTGAGGAATCGAACCCAGGGCCTCAGGCATGCAAGGCAAGCGCTCTACCACTGAGCCACCTTCCCAGCCCCAAGCACTTTTATAAAAATACTCAAAGACATCCTTTCTGGGGCAATGAATGAAGGATATTTCTATCTTCATTTGAGGGTTCAGGAACTCAAGATCTAGAAAGGTAGATTCCAGAAAAGGAAACTGCCAGATCAGAACTTCTACTTGGTAATAATTCTCCTCCTTGTTGTATGGCCTCATGTGTAGTGATTGGACCTCATTCTGGGAAATGGAATGGGAAGAGAGAGAAAGAGAGAGAGAGAGAGAGAGAGAGAGAGAGAGAAAGTGTGTGTGTGTGTGTGTGTCTCACACCTGGGTTACTAAGCACAATCTAATGAAAGAATTGGCTCCTTTTCTCTTTCCTTTGTTCAATTGGTCATTTCCTTTTTGAACTCTAATTTTCACTGAAGTCTGGGATAAGAAGATGAAGTGATGTGAAAGTTACATTAGGGAGCATGGCAATCAGTTTAATAAAAGCCTCCGTGGAAAAATGCAGTTGTAATTAGCACTAAGATGAAATCCTGAAGTCCCAGTGGATTTACGTTTTGCTTCACTGCCTGATCCTTTGTTCTTGTAAGAAATGGGGAAAAGAAACTAAGTTTGATTATGCAGAGCACCTAGTAAGGCTAAGTTCCTTTTGTCTTGCTGAAGCCACGCCCACACCAGGTGGCTGGTTAACTGACTTTAACATATTTGCCTCTTTCAGTTTGCAGTGATGATCTTACCCACAAATTCAAAGGTTTTACTGTGATGAATGAAGCAGAAAGGTATGAAGCTCTCAGACACTGTCGCTATGTGGATGAAGTCATCAGAGATGCTCCCTGGACTCTCACACCAGAGTTTCTGGAAAAACACAAGGTACTTCTCTCACTCTCCCAAGATTAGAGAATCTGCTTCTATAGCAGAGACAGTAGAAAACCCAATGACTTTTTTGTTTTTGGTCCGTTGTGGGCTTGAACTCTGGGTCTGGGTGCTGTCCCTGAGCTCTTCAGCTCAAGATTAGTTAGTGCTCTACCACTTTGAGCCACAGCGCCATTTTCAGTTTTCTGGTGTTTCGTTGGAGATAAGAGTCTCAAGGACTTTCCTGCCTGGGCTGGGTTTGAACCACGTTCCTCAGATCTCAGCCTCCTGAATAGCTAAGATTACAGGTGTGAGCCACCAGCACCCAGCCCAGGGACTCTTTTCTTGATGTAACATCTCTCTTCTGGCCAAGCCTGGGGACCTTTCTCTTCTGCCTTCTCTGAGTACAGATGCTAGAGCTGAGCCAGCCAGACCCTAACACTGCCTCTTCTCCCAACTATGGGGCCTCGAACAAGTTATTTAACCCCATTAGACTCACTTATCTCATCTCTAAAATGGTATATTCCACACGGGCCACACTGAGGATCCCATGGAATCATGCAAGTGAACACTTGGAAAACTGGCCGGTCCCACAGCAAGACTTTCAAGACAGTCAGTGTCATCACTATTGCCGCCATCATCTGTGGTGCTTACCCATCCACAGGCATTCTTTTGTATGGAACAAATGAGCCCATATCTTATCCAGAAAGTCAAGGGTCAGCCTTTAGGGGAATGACTTTATATCTATGAGTTTGTGACCATGAGATTCTTACTGGCATCAGATTTTTATTAGTTGAAAACACGAGAAATTCTTTTATCTGCATCAAATTGCGTGCTTTGTATCTCCCTACCAGCCCCACATTAGGAGCTATTCTTTCCTTTTATAAGCAGTACAAAAAAATAAGATTAAGCTGTTCTAAGAATTTTCTTTTCTATTTTTAAATTCGCAATGCCGAAGAGAATAGAGAACACTGATAAATGTGCATGGGTAATAGCAGAGGAGACAATTTTCCTGGTGAGAATAAAAAGAAAAAGGAAAAACTACAATATGATTACTTCCAGTAATCACTAACACTTTTTTTTTTTTACTAAGCATCTATTGTATATTCAACATGTGATAGGCATTTAGGGGGATACTAATAATGATAATGATGACTGCCATTTATTACTTACCATGTGCCCAGCACTGTGCCAAGGACTTTGCTATTCTATGAATCCAATTCAATCTCTCAGCTACTCTGCAAAGTTGTTGTCATTATACATTGGAGAGGAGGAACTAAGTTTGAGTACTGAGAATAGAATTAGTAATAATTGTAATGATAATAATAAACATTTATTGAGTACTTGGCATGTACCAGTTATTACTTTTAAGCACGGTTACATAATTATATCATTTAATCTAGTAATGCTCCAGTGAGTTTCCCTTCCAAGGGACATTTGGCAATATCTGGAGACAGTTTTGGTTATATAGCTAGAGGTTGCTACTGGCATCTAGTGGGAGGAAAGCATGGGATGCTGCTAAGCATCTTCCAATACACAAAACAGCAGCCCCCCCCCAATTTATCTAGCCTCCAACATCAATGGTAATGACGCTGAGAAATCATGATTAAAGGGTTTCTTCATTGAAAGATGAAGCTTTGCAAGCATGACAAAGACCAGTGTTTAAAGAGGATACTCCACATGACAGGTAGATGGCTTTCAGAGGAGAGAGCTTGCAGTGAGGGAGCCCAAATACAAGATGGTGCCAGTAATGAAGTGACGGGGCCTTGAATTCGGTAGAGTGCCAATGAAGAGAAAGCAGTGGGTACGAACATATGCACACGTATGCGTATACATGGGTAAAGTGCACACGTGCACACACACACACATACCCACCAGTGGAACCTGTGACCTGTGTGCCATGGAAAGTGAAGGAAGTAGGGAAGAATGGTCCATTCCAAGGTGGTAGTCTTCAAGATAGAATGAGAAAATCGACGTGCCATTGGAAGGCAGAAGGAGGAACCAGTTTTTCAGGAAAGGTGAGATTAAATGCAGGGCAGATTGATTTTGATGTATGTGTGTGGGGGGGGGGCGGAAAGGCAAAAGAGAATATGGCTGCAATATGAGGTAAGAAAGCCTGGCCTAGTTCATGACTACCCACCCTCATTTTCAACCGACTAATGAGTTGTATGACTATGGAGAAATCGAATGAGTTGTATAGTTTTTGCCCTTTATATTCTAACCTTATGTCCTTTGTAGCCTACTCACATGACAAGGTTATGAGGATCAAATAGGAAAAGAGGACACATTCATTTTCATAGTACAAAATATAACCTAAGTGGGAGGGTCTATTGCCATGGCACAGGGAATGGAGATGTGGATTCCTTATCATAGTAAGGCTGATTAAAACCTGAGAAACATGTGAGTTCTCGAAAGGAGAAAGTTTAGAGGCAAAGAGATGGAGCCAAGAAACCTACAGTCAAAGGCAGAGAGTGATGAAGGAGAAGAACCAAACATCAATTCTCTTCTTTTTGTGACGTCATGGAAAAATGGAGATCGTTGAAAACACCTGTCACTCGAAGATTCAGAGCCACACAATAAATGTAACCTATGCCTGCCTTATTTCAAACAGGTTTTTTTTTTTTGGGGGGGTGGGAATCACTAATCCCCTTCAAGTCTAAAGATGTGCACCTCCATTCTTATGAGGATGTCTCTCTCCTCTCTCTTCAACAGATTGACTTTGTGGCTCATGACGACATACCGTATTCTTCTGCTGGTTCTGATGATGTTTATAAGCATATAAAGGAAGCAGGTGAGGTATTTTCCTGAGGACTGCTGCATAGAGGTACAGGTTATTGGGATTTCGGGTGTCTGCCCAGGAGCTTCTACACACCTCTGTTGACATGTGCTACAGCTCCATCGTGAAACACATCACACGCTATTTAGGTATTTATATAGGAATTACTCTGAGCACTAAAGTACTCAACCTTAGGACTGAGGTACAAATGGAATGAACAAACCTGCCCCTTTTTCATTCTAGGCCCATTTCAGGGCTCACAGTAAAATACCCAGGCCAATTTCTGTTCAGCTTCTGGTTCTTAATAACTCAAGGGACAATTCTGGAATTAAGAAAGTCCTGTTTGTACTTGCTTTCTTTTTTTGATCAGTTGTGGGGCTTGAACTACGGCCTGGGCACTCAAGGCTAGCGCTCTACCACTTGAGCCATAGCATCACTTCCAGGGTTTTTGTTTTGGTTTGGTTTGGTTTTTTTGGTTGGTCATGGGCCTGGGCTCTGTCCTTTAGCTCTTCAGCTCAAGGCTAGGGCTCTACCACTTGAGCCACAGCACCACTTTTGTTTTTTTCTGCTTATGTGGTTCTGAGGAATCAAACCCAGGGCTTCATGCATGCGAGGCAAGCACTCTACCACTGAGCCACCTTCCCAGCCCCACTTCCAGTTTTTTTGAGTGGCTTATATTACAGGTAAGAGTCTCATGGGGACTTTTCTGCCTGGACTGGCTTCAAACTATGAACCTCAGATCTCAGCTTCTGAGTAGCTAGGACTACACGCGTGAGCCACCAGTGCCCAGCCTGTACTTGCTCTTAGTAATCCTTCTTTTTCCAATGTGCCTTCTAAAAGAGCTTGTTTTAGAAATCAAAGGCTGAACAATTTCCTGTGTCCTTGGCCACATCTACCTCTCTTTGAAATAACAGAGGTCTTGGCGTCATTGGGCACAGGATCTCAGAGCAGGTGTGATGCCTACAAATGAAAGACCTTGAGCAATTGTTCAGGAAATCATTCTGATACATAGAATGTACTTATTCTCTCTGATGGGTTTTGGTTGGGTCACACCTTTTTGGAACCAACTGGGAAAGTTTCACACCACCCTCAGAAATGGTAGTCAGGTCTATACTATATGAGTCTAGGCTCCTTCAGGAGTTAGGGAATTGGTGAAGAACCAGAAGCCTGACATTTGCCAGTGCTAGTCTTGCTTTAAAGAGTTCCAGGAGGGCTGGGAATGTGGCTTAGTGGTAGACTGTTTGCCTAGTATGCATGAAGCTTTGGGTTTGATTCCTTAAGTACCGCATAAACAGAAAAAGCCAGAAGTGGGGCTGTGGCTCAAGTGGTAGAACGCTAGCCTTGAGCACAGAGAGGCTCAGGGAAAGTACCCAGGTCCTGAGTTTAAGCCCCAGGATTGGCAAAAAAAAAAAAGTCCAGGAAAGGAAAGTTTATGCACCTTATTCAGACTTGGGAGGCTGCTGAGGAACTGGGAAGTGTGGTGCAGGAGAGAGAAGGAAGAAATGACTGGTAAATGAATTACATTGAGATGTTAAGATGGGTTATGGGGCAATTCATACTTTTTGAAGTGTTTGTTAGAACCAAGATGTGAGCTAGCTGCTCTTCCTTAAGATGACATAAGGACCTGGTTTTAGCCACTGCTTTTCAAACTCCAGAGGGTCTTCTAAAGATTAAGATTTGAATTCAGTATATCTGGTGAAGCCTGAGATTCCTATTCTTCTTTAATTTTTCTTCTTTTTTTCTGCTCCAATGTTGGGAATAGAACTCAGAGCTGTGTGCTTGCTAGGCAAGCACTCTACCATTGAGTTACAGTCTCAGCCCTGAGATTCTCATTTCTAATGAGTTCCCAGGTTGTTAGAGGCTGCAAATCCATAGGCCTTATTTAAACCAGCAGGAATCTAGACCGGGATTGGAGTCCCACTGAGTTATCCTAGGGTTAACTGAATCACTATTTCCTGGGGTGATAGTTCTTCAGCTACCTTGTAATATAGGAACAAGCACTTAGTGATGGTTTTCTTGCCAGGAAAGTGGTGTCTATTGAGGTAAGAATCAGTTGTTTTTACTGGTCTTAGGAAATAAAATGTCTAGTTCCAGTTGTCTAGACATAGGAACAAGAAGACCAAGATTTTCTAATTCTAGCAATCCGGCGTCCTTATTGTTTGCATAACAAAATGGCTCCTAAAGTGAGTGACTTGAGAAAGTTACTTTCTTTTGCTCAAGATTTGTGGGCCAACATCTTGTTCTCTTTTTTCTTTTTCTGTTTTTTAGGGGGGGGGTCTGGTCCTGGGGTTTGAACTTAGGGCTTGGGCTTGTCTTTGAGATTCTTTTTGCTCAAGGCTAAACATTCTACCATTTGAGTCAGAACTATACTTCCAGCTGTTTTTTTTTTTGGGGGGGGGG
>NW_012267310.1:4554647-4558672 GCF_000151885.1 Dipodomys ordii | reverse complement strand
CCCTGACTTCAAGCCCCACAATCGACCAAAAAAAAAAAAAAAAAAGCTGGATTAAAAAGATGGAGCTGAGGTTCAATAGACTGTAAGGTCCACATTACTCATCATCATGCTAATATTGCCTACTACTACTGTTGAACGTTTCTTTATTAACATGTGCTTCACTGCTTCTTAAAATAGTTCCATAACCAAACGCTGCAATTCTGAAAAGCATGATAAAAAAGGTTCTCTGATCAGGCTCATTACTGAATATTTTTAGCAGAGCAATAATTAGGATTTGGAGGAAGCCGGGTACCTCATTATGTAAGCAGAGGGCTTGGCTTCTTTCAACCAGCCAAAGCAAATCTTCTCAACTCCAAATCTCCTGCAGCGTCTGGTTTCAAAAGAAAGATAAGCTCTTGTTACCAGTGCCCCCAATGACTTCCTCAGAAGCTGAGTGCCAGTGGCTCATGCCTATAATCCTAGAAATTCAGGAAGCTGAGATCTGAGGATCATAGTTCAATGGCAGCCAGGGCAGAAAAAAAAAAAAAAAAAAAAAAAACTATGAGACTCTTACCTCCAATTGACCAGAAAATGTCAGGAAAGAGAGGTGTGGGAGAGCCTGACCTCTGAGATCAAGCCCCAGTATGGGAGGAAGAAGTACAGAGAAGAGAGATCACGTGAGCTTCTCCAAAGCCAAGGTAAAGATTGGCACTAAACCCAATAAAGGACATTGAGTAGGCATCTGGCTTGCATCTTTGAAGATTCTGTGGATCTTCCTATGTAGCTTGACATGGACAACAATGCTTCACTGGCTTAAGGTCATAAATTAGTGGCAGAACACTCCTCTAGAATGGGTAAAGTGTAAAGCCCTGGGTTTGATCCTCAGTAACACACACACACACACACACACACACGCACACGCACGCACGCACGCACACACACACACACACACACACACACACCTTTTTCATTGTTTTAATTATTTTAATTCTCTTGTCAAAGTGATATACAGAAGGGTATATAACTAAAGTAGTGAGTACATTTCTTGTCGAACTTGTTACCCCCCCCCCTCATTTTTCTCCCACTTTCCCTCCCCCCAAGCCCACCCCCCCCACACACACATTTTGAACAAGATTGATGAAGGAAGATAGAGAAAAGTGGATGAATTAGGGAAACATTTTAGTAGTGGGTTGGTGATTGGAAATCAATTGGAGATGGAGAGTTAAGGGAGAAGGAAATGGCCCAGATGAGTTAGGTCATTTTGTCTAGGTACTTGATGTATTCATTGAGGAGGTTAAGGTCGAGTAGTTTTCCTTGAGGTTTAAGAGACTTGCCCATCTGTAAACTGAGAACCCAGTGCCTTGCGCCCAGGGTGTATCATACTGTCCAAGGCTTAATGTTTCTTGCTTGATTTCTTTCTTGCTTGCTTCTTGAACTCTGGGCCTGGGCGCTGTCCCTCCGCTCTTCAGCTCAAGGCGAGCGCTCTACCACTTGAGCCACAGCGCCACTTCTGGTTTTCTGGTAGTTTAGTGAATTTAAGAGTCTCACAGACTTTCCTGCCTGGGCTGGCTTTGAACCACGATCCTCAGATCTCAGCCTGCTAAGTAGCTAGGAGTGCCAGCAGCACTCAGCTGGTTTGATATTTCTATTTAAGTGGTTCTAATGATGTGAGTCGCAGATTCTCAGTTGCCAAAACATGAGTTTAACTGACAGCAGAATTTTGAGAGTGAGTCCAATTCTTATCGTTATTGGTTGGTACATCCACACATACCTCTTTTTTTTTTTGCCGGTCCTAAGCCTTGAACTCAGGGGCTGGGTTTGTCCCTGAGCCTCTCTATTCTCAAGGCTAGCACTCTACCATGTGACCCACAGTGCCACTTTCAGCTTTTTCTGTTTATGTGGTACTGAAGAATTGAACGCACGGCTTCGTGCATGCTAGGCAAGCCTTCTACCACTAAGCCACATTCCCAGCGCCCCAAACATATCTTTGAAGACTTTAAGAAAATCGAATGAAAACTTGGCATCTTTCCTACTTGTTTATTTTCAGTCTGTCCCATATATTCCAGATAAAAGGACCTTCAAGCAATGAAGCTGCCATGCAGAGAAAATGCTTGTTAGGGAAATAAATTCATCCAGCATCCCCACAGGCATGTCTTTAGATGAGAGATTAAAAAATACTATACTTATTCTTCTTTTCCTTTGGGAGAATGTGCCACAGACTTCCTTGGGAGATGCTGCCAGCTGACTAATTCATTGACTCACTTGTTATGCTCCATTCACTTACTCATTTGAATTGCATTTTTTGGAGCATCTTCTGTGTAGTAGACACAGGAGCACCAAGCTGGATGGAGCAATGCAAAAAACAACCAAGGCAGAATCTGGGCATTTGAAATATTCATTTCTACATGGAGACAGATACTAAAAATACTTTCATGGCCAGGCGCTGATGGCTCATGCCTATAAACCTAGCTACTCAGGAGGCTGAGATCTGAGGATCATGGTTCAAAGCCAGCCCAGGCAGGAAAGTCCATGAGACTCTTATCTCCAATAAACTACTCAGAAAAAACCAGAAGTGGCACTGTGGCTCAAGTGATAGAGCAATACCCTTGAGCACAAAGAGGCTCAGGGATACTGCTCAGGCCCTAAATTTGCCAAAAACTGGCAAAAAAATACTTTCCTGGCAGGATGCATGGCTCAAATGATAGAGCACCAAAATAACCCCCCCCCCCACCAAATACTTTCAATATCAAGAAGATATGTTTATATCTAGATGTTGTGGATTCTTCCCAGGGCTGTTGGGAATAACTTCCTAAAGACATTACCTTGAAGCTGGGCCTTGGGAATGAGGAGGAAATGTGTAGATACTATGGGCAGGGAAGGGGTATCCAGGGCAGAAAGGAAGAGCTCAGCATGAGCAAATGCCAAGAGCCAGTCAAGAGCAAGTCAAGGTCCAGATGATGAGAACATGGTATAATTGTGGGAAACTGTATAGAACAGAGACTGTAAGAATCAGCAGGGGGGCTGGGATTGTGGCTCAGTGGCAGAGTGCTTACCTTACATGCATGAGGCCCTGGGTTCGATTCCTCAGCACCACATAAGCAGAAAATGCTGGAAGTGGCTTGTGGCTCAAGTGGTAGAGCCCTAGCCTTGAGCTGAAGAGCTGAGGGACAGTGCCTAGGCTGAGAGTTCAGGCCCCATGACCCACCAAATAAAAAGACTCATCTGACTTATGTAACTGTAACCCTTCTGCACACCACCTATGTAATAACAATAAAACTTAAAAAAAAAAAAAAGCATCAGCAGGGACCTGATGTGAAGGTCTCCTGTACGAAGAGCCTCAACTTTGTCCTGGCCATTAAAAGAGTCAGTTGAAGTGATCTTAGCTTTATCTCTTCTTTCTTCCTCCAATAGGAATGTTTGTTCCAACACAGAGAACAGAGGGTATCTCAACATCAGACATCATCACTAGAATTGTCCGTGACTATGATGTTTATGCCAGACGCAACCTCCAGAGAGGGTACACAGCCAAGGAACTGAATGTCAGCTTCATAAATGTAAGTATGTCACACATACCCTCTGGCAGCCAGCATACCACCAGTACTCTACTGCTGCGATTAATTGAGCATTTACTATTGCCACATGCTTTTGTTTTTTAAATTTTTTCCATTTCCTGGAGTTCATTTCAATAAATATTATTTTATATGATTGGAGTGTTTTTTAAAAATTTTTTGTTGATACAGGGGCTTGAACTCAAGGCTTTATGATTATCCTGGGTTTTTTCAGCTCACAGCTGGTGCTCTACCATTTGAGCCATGTCTCCATTGTCAGCTTTTTTACTTATTAATTGAGGATAAGAGTCTGTTAGGCCGGGCACCAGTGGCTCACGCCTGTAATCCTAGCTACTCAGGAGGCTGAGATTTGAGGATGGAGGTTCAAAGCCAGCCTGGGCAGGAAAGTCTGTGAGACTCTTTTTTTGTTGTTTTTTTTTGGGGGGCCTGAACTCTGGGCCTGGGTGCCGTCCCTCAGCTCTTCAGCTCAAGGCTAGC
>NW_012267310.1:4530857-4552238 GCF_000151885.1 Dipodomys ordii | reverse complement strand
CCAGTTCCGGTTTTTTCTGCTTATGCTGAGGAATCAAACCCAGGGCCTCAGGCATGCAAGGCAAGCGCTCTACCACTGAGCCACCTTCCCAGCCCAATAGTACATATTTGTGTACAGAGAGCTTAGTTGCAAACCCAGAGTTTATAACCTACTTGAGGCTGCAGTAAGGTTTGGAAGGTGCATATAGGAAAACTATGGTCTAGTTTTACAATATTCAAAATGTTTCAGAGAATTCTGAAATGCAAAGTGAACTTGATTCCCATAGAGTAAAAAAACACAATATGTCTTATTTTTTTAGGAGAAAACATAGAGGAAGTGTGTTCTGATATGTGTGTGTGTTTGTCTGTATTACAGCAACTTCCTTCTACATATCAAAATAAATTAATGACAAGTGACTTTCTTTACAAGAGCTATGGCTTTACAGCAATCTAGTCATTGGAAAATGGCCACATCTTGACTATTTTTGGTCATGGGGCTTGAACTCAGGGCCTGGGTGGTGGTGTCTCTGAGCTCTTTGGCTCAAGGCTGGCGCTCTACCACTTTAAGACATATCACCACTTCCAGTTTTCTAGGGGGTTAATTGGAGATAAGAGTCTCACAGACTTTCCTGCCCAGGCTGGCTTTGAACTGAGATCCTCAGATCTCAGCCTCTTGAATAGTTAGGATTACAGGTTTGAGCCACCAGTACCCGGCCTTGATTTTTTAATGTCAGTGGTTGATCTCTTGGATAAATCCATTTCTTTCTGCTGTATATTTTAACTAGGAGAAGAAGTATCGTTTCCAGAACCAGGTGGACAAGATGAAGGAAAAGGTCAAGAATGTGGAGGAAAGATCAAAGGAATTTGTTAACAGAGTGGAAGAAAAGAGTCACGATCTAATTCAAAAGTGGGAAGAGAAGTCAAGGGAATTCATTGGCAACTTCCTAGAACTGTTTGGGCCTGATGGAGCATGGGTATGTAATGATTTCAAGTGGCCTGGCAATGATGTGTGTTTTTAGTTCATCCTCAGTTTATGGAGCCACTAGAGAAGATCCCTCACCTTAGTCCATGACATAGCCTCTGCCTGGCATCAGCCCCAGTGATTTCAAGTCCATATTACTTCCTTACTGAGCTACTGTCTTACTTCTCCCGGTGGCACCCAGTATCATCGAAAACCTGGCCTGATCTCTGTTGCTATACTTTGTCCAGAGCTGGGAAGCCATTTGGTTATCATTGAATGTCTAGAATTGCAGAGAATGGATTCATGGCTCATCCCAGGCTCTCAGTTGGAGCTGATGCAAAGCTTGGGACTAAGAGCAAAGCAGGTCAGGGAAGCATGGACCTTGTCTTGCAAGACAAAGTCCATGGGCTCTTGTATCAATCACAGGCATTTATGTTTTGGGGAGGACTATACAAAAGAAATGTAGTTGTCTAGAACACCCTTTGTTTTTCCATTGGAGACCAGGACTTGAACTTGCTCTCTGATGCTTAACGTTCATTGGCAGGTGTTCTACCACCTGAGCCACGCCTCCAACCCCTTGGCCACCCTTTCTCATAGGAATAGTCTTTTTCTCTATTTCTCTTTTTTCTTCCTTTTTTTTTTTTTTTTTTTCCCCTCCCCCTCCCTCCCTCCCTCCCTTCTTCCTTCCTTTTTTTTTTTTTTTTTTTGTTGTTGTTCTTGGTCGTGAGGCTTGAACTCAGAGCCTGGCGCTGTCCCTGAGCTTTTGTCCTCAAGCCTAGTGCCCTATCACTTTCAGTCACAGTGCCACTTCCAATTTTCTGGATTCAAACCTAGATCCTCAGATCTCAGCCTCCTGAGAAGCTAGGATTACAGGTGTGAGCCACCAGTGCCTGGCTCTTTTCTCTTTTCTTTTCTTTTCCTCTCTCTCTCTTTTTCTCTTATTTTTAAAAATCATCTTTAGGAGTTGTGCCGGGGGGGTCTCAATTTCACATGTCAGTTTGTGAGTATGCATCTGGATCAACATCATCCTTTTCATCATTTTCCTCCATGTCTCTCAACCCTACCCATCCCCTCAATTTACTTTGTTCCTCTTTCACTGGTAGTAAGAGGAAGAGAGGAGGTAGGATTTTGCCCTGCAAAGTAGGTGTCCACCATGCATCTATTTTACCATTTTCCATGGCATACAAGTTTCACTGGGGACTTGTCACAAAAGTTTTAGGGGAGCTGAGGCCATCATCTAAGAGAGAGATGTCGATTGTTTTCTTGCCTAAATCCTATAGATAACTGTGAATGATCACATGGAAAGGAAAAACAAAATTCTCGACGCCACTTGGAACTCCATTGGTATTTCTACTGTACTTACCCTTCCCCCCCCCAAAAGAAAAGAAGCAGTGTTGTCAGCTAACTGAATGGAGGTTCTATTGGGTGGTTTGGGGGCTTGAACTCAGGGTTGGGCTCTGTCCCTGAGCCTCTCTGTACTCAAGGCTAGCGCTCTACCACTTGAGCCACATTACCACTTCCAGATTTTTCTGAGTAGTTTATTGGAGATCAGAGTCTCTCAGACTTTCCTGCCCAAGCTGGCTTTGAACCGTAATTCCCAGATCTCAACCCTCTGAGTAGCTTGGATGACAGGTGTAAGCTACCATTGCCCAGCGAGGTCTTACATTTTTGAAGCTAATTTTCATTTTAAAACAATAAGAAACAATTCTCTTTGATTTCTCCGATTCAAAGTAGTTGAGATTCCCAAATATGATATGAGAAGTCTCTAACAAAATCCACTTCAATTTAATTACTTTATTGATGGCTTGTCACTGCAGCTTCTGTTCATTTGAGCACATTCATTATAAGATTATCTAAAAGTTAAACACTCAATTAGTAATTTGAACAATGTTCCAGAAGTTGGAAGAGATGTTTTCCTTCCTTCCTTCCTTCCTGCTTTCCTCCCTCCCCTCCCTCCCTTCCTTCTTCTTTCTTTCTTTCCTTCCTTCCTGCCTTCCTTTCCTTCCTTCCTTCCTTGTTTCTTTCTTTTTTTGTTGGTTGTGGGGCTTAAACTCAAGGCCTGGGCACTGTCCCTATGCTCAAAGCTAACACAGCCACAGTGCCACTTCCTGTTTTCTGGCAGTTAACTGGAGATAAGAGTCTCATGGACTTTCCTGCCTGGGCTGGCTTTCAACCATGATCTCTAGATCTCAGCCTCCTGACTAGCTAGGATTATAGGCATGAGCCTCCGGCACTCAGCAGAGATGGTTTTCTTAAAGCTTCTAAGTGATTTGAGAAGTAGATATGCTTGGCCAACAATGTCCGGTCTATGGGCTGAGGCTGAGAGGGGTGGATCGTCTGCATGCACTTCCTGAACCCCTAATAACTTCCAGAAAGATCTGGCAGGATGGAAAGGGCTAGGTACTGGGCTCCTTTCCGTCTTTCATTTTCCTCAGGTCCATTAAAACTTTTAATTCAGACAGTTTCATCGAGCGGACAAAGTAAAGGCTCTGGTCTTGAGAACATAAGGATCTGACCTTTCCAATTTGATCTCCTGTGTCTCTTAGTAGTTCCCATTTTCACAACTCAATTTCAGGCTCTATAGAAACAACATGGCGCCGGGCGCTGGTGGCTCACGCCTGTAATCCTAGCTACTTTAGGAGGCTGAGATCTGAGGATCGCAGTTCAAAGCCAGCCCAGGCAGCAAAGTTCATGAGACTCTTATCCCAAATAAACTTCAGGAAAAGACAGAAGTAGCACTGTGGGACAAATGGTAGAGTGCTAGCCTTGAGCACAAAGAGGCTCAGGGATAGCACCCAGGCCCTGAATTAAGCCCCAGGACCAGAAAAAAAAAGAAAGAAAGAAAGAAAAGAAACAACAGTGCTTTCTCCTCAAACCATACAGTATTCATTTGCTGACAGGTTTTTCAGAACCAAGTCACTGACACGGAGACCTTGCATTGGAATCCAAGGTCTGAATGGTTTCTTCCACCAGGAGGAAGCAAAGGCAGGGAAAGGGTGGACTATCATAGGAATTCTTTTTTCTGGTCCTGGGGCTTGATCTCAGGGCCTACGTACTATCCCTGAGCCTCTTTGGGCTCATGGCTAGTGCTCTACCACTTGAGCCACTGTGCCACTTCAAGCTTTTTTCCAAGTAGTTTATTGGAGACAAGAGATCCTTAGATCTCAGCCTCCTGAGTAGCTAGGATTTCAGGTGTGAGCCACCAGTGCCCAGCTAGATTTTTTTGTTGTTGTTGGTCATGGGGCCTAGGTACTATCCCTGAACTTTTGTACTCAAAGCTAGTGCTATACCACTTGAGCCACAGTGCCACTGCTGGCTTTCTGGTGGTTAATTGGGGATAAGAGTCTCAGGGACTTTCCTGCCAGGGCTGGCTTTGAACCTCAATCCTCAGATCTCAGCCTCCTAAGTAGCTAGGATTATGGGCTTGACTCGCTGGCGCCAAGCTTATCATAGAAATATTTTTTTTTATTTTTATTTTTTGCCAGTCCTGGGCCTGAACTCTGGGCCTGGGCGCTGTCCCTCAGCTCTTCAGCTCGAGGCTAGCACTCTACCACTTGAGCCACAGCGCCACTTCCGGCTTTTTCTGTTTATGTGGTGCTGAGGAATCGAACCCAGGGCCTCATGCATGCAAGGCAAGCGCTCTACCACTGAGCCACCTTCCCAGCCCTATCATAGAAATATTATAGACTAGTTGTTTCAGGTTTCTAGTGAAAGCGACATCGAAGCTGGAATTGTTCTTGGGGAGTCTGGTGACAGTGTGCTCAGGTAATTTTTAAGAAATGAAACCCAGCTTAGAGACTAGAGGTTTTTCTTTTTAATACTTGCTATTAGTGTCAAAACTGTTATTAACATTAATTTACTATATCAGCCAGACTTAAGCATTACTTTTTTTTCTGTTGACATTAAAAGTACAAGAATAGTTACAAGGATGTTAAACGCCAAGATAAGTAATTTGCTTTTCATGAATATGCTATTATTATAATAATTCTTTATTTGTGAATTTGGGATTGGAACTTATTTCTTAAAATAGAGAATCTGCATTACCAGCAAATACAGTACTGATACAAATAATCCAAACTTGGAAAGGCACAAAATAGAAAGATTTAAAGTACAAATTTTGGTCTAACAGCATTGGTATGCAGCGTAGTGTATAGCTTACGTTGCCTATGCCATGAATGTTTCCCCATTGACTGAATGTCTTGCATGAATGGGTATGTAAGGAAAAGCTGCTTACAGACTCTTCCAGCATCTGTGAAAGATATGGCAAGACCTAAATTCTCTGTACTCATGGATAGCTCCTTAGCCTTTCATTGCAATGTTGCTAGCTACGGAGATTGATTACAACTTGGTATTGGTAGAATCATATTCAATACACAGACTTGGCTTTCGTGGTCATCAACGCTATTTTGAATTTGTTTTTTGTTTTGTCCCTCAGCTCTTCAGCTCAAGGCTAGCGCTCTACCCCTTGAGCCACAGTGCCACTTCCGGCTTTCTTTTTTCTTTTTGCTTATGTAGTGCTAAGGAATCGAACCCAGGGCCTCATGCATGTAAGGCAAGCGCTCTACCACTGAGCCACCTTCCCAGCCCCTTGAATTTCTTTTAAGGAGAGCATGATCTTTCTAGTTTCCTATGGCTGTGGTTTCCTGCCTGACTCTCATATCAGTGGTGCTCACATGGTCCCAGGAAGGACCTTACACAAGCCTGTGAATAGCAGAAGGTGGGGCCCAGGGAGAGATTTTAGAGGCTGCCTGCCACAATGGCTTTTAAGATTTTTTTTTTTGCTAGGCCTGGGGCTTGAACTCAGGGCCTGGGCACTGTCCCTGAGCTTCCTTTGCTCAGGGCTAGCACTCTACCACTTGAGCCACAGCACCACTTCTGGCTTTTTCTGTTGATATGGTGCTGAGGAATCGAACCCAGGGCTTCATGCATGCAAGGCAAGCACTCCACCACTAAGCCACATTCCTAGCTGTCTTTTGAGAATTTGAAACAAGCAATCTATGTACTTCTCAATTGCTATAATTTAGATGATCTGTTCCTACTTATTCCGTCTGATATGTGGGTTATCAGTGTACAAGTTATTTTTCAATTGTATCACTTATTTATTACTTGATTCTTCTATGTAGTCTTTTTGTTTGTTTACCAGTCGTGGGGCCTGAACTCTGGGCCTGGGTACTGTCCCTCAGCTCTTCAGCTCGAGGCTAGCGCTCTACCACTTGAGCCATAGCAAGACTTCCAGCTTTTTCTGCTTATGTGGTGCTGAGGAATCGAACCCAGGGCCTCATGCATGCAAGGCAAGCGCTCTACCACTGAGCCACCTTCCCAGCCCCTCTTCTATGTAGTCTTGACTCATATGTAGATGGTACCCTATAATACAACCAAAGTGGCAAAGGGAAGAAACCTGTGTTAGTCAGCTTTACCTTACTGTAACAGAAATACCTATGACGATCAACTTTTTTTAAAAAAAGAAAAGTTTATTTTGACGTACAGTGCTAATTGGCCCTGTTGATTTGGGGCCTGTGGCGAGGCAGCACATCATGGTGGGAGTGTGTGGTGGAGAGTGCTACTCACCTCAGCAGTTGAGAAGCAAAGAAAGGAGCAGGGTCACCTGCTTCTCTTTGAAAGCACTCCCCCTAGTGGTGGAAAGGCTTCCCAAATAAACTGGACTTTGGAAGTTGCTACCACCTCCCAATTGTGCTATAAGCAAGAGCTCAGGCTTTTACCCACCGGCTTCTGTGGGACATTTCAAATCCAAACTATAGCAACTTCCTAGCAGAGTCTTATCATTATCTTTCTTTTTTTAAGGTGATAGGAAAGTTTACTCAAAAAGAAGGATCACAGAGAAGGCAAGACACACCATGACGAAGACAGCAATTTGGCCCACCTCTACCTTCTTGGCTGTCTTAACTTATTATTACCTTTCTTTGGTGGGTGTTTCTCTAGAAGATTGTCTCAAGGAAGGTACTTTAAAGGAATTTAATGTCAAAGCTTGGTTGCCATGTTGGAGATGGCAATTTGTAGTGAGGGTCAAGAAGCCTGGGTCAGGCTTGGGTCAGGCCTAGGTCAATGGCTTTTGACTAACATTCAATAGGCTTTGCTTTGGAAGTAGTCTTCCTAGTGAAAGTTTGTTATTTTTGTTTGAGGTATCTAAATCCCCAGGGCAGATATTCTATATAAATGTCAGTATCTCAACCATATATGTTGTTTTCTAAATCATTATGTAGCCGGGCGCTGGTGGCTCACGCCTGTAATCCTAACTACTCAGGAGGCTGAGATGTGAGGATCGCGGTTCAAAGCCAGCCCGGGCAGGAGAGACCGTGAGACTCCTATCTCCAATAAACCACCAGAAAACCGGAAGTGGCGCTGTAGCTCAAGTGGTAGAGCGCTCGCCTTGAGCTGAAGAGCTGAGGGACAGCGCCCAGGCCCAGAGTTCAAGCCCCACGACCGACAAAAAAAAAAAAAAAAAAGGATAAATCATTATGTATCATTTTGAATAATCTGCCACTGTTTTCCTTTACTGGCCTTGACAACAGAATTGTTTCTTGTTTACAATGAAGGAGCCTATTGTATTTTACTATGAAAACACACACCCTTTCCTTGAGCAGTAGGACATAATGGTCCTAAGTCAAAAGCAATGGTTATCTTGTTCATTTTAGACTGGGAAACGCCTCTTGTCCCAGATGTATGTATGCCAACCAAACAGGGAGGTGCCAACTGAGATACAAGATTGTCTTTAAAAAACTGAGACTGTTGTCTGGGAATGTGGCTTAGTGGTAGAGTGCTTGCCTAGCATGCATGAAGCCCTGGGTTCAATTCCTCAGTACCACATACATAGAAAAAGCTGGAAGTGTCACTGTGGCTTAAGTGGTAGAGTGCTAGCCTTGAACAAAAGAAGCTCAGGGACAGACCCAGGCCCTGAGTTCAAGCCCCAGGACTGGCAAAAAAATAAACTGAAGCTATGTGTCTAATTTCTTTTTCTTTTGAAAGGAGAAACAGATTTGTATAATGTGTGTGACCTACTGCTAGTTTTTATAAATTGAAGCAAATACATATACAACGTATAAATTGCTCTCTTCTTTTTTTTCCTTTCCTTTCCTTTCTTTTCTTTTTCTTTCCTTTCCTTTAGTCAGTCATGAGGCCTGAACTCTGGGCCTGGGCACTGTCCTGAGCTCTTCAGCTCAAGGTTAGCGCTGTACCACTTGAGCCACAGCACCACTTCCAGCTTTTTTCTTTTTGCTTATGGTGGTGCTGAGGAATCGAACCCAGGGCCTCTGGCGTGCAAGGCAAGCGCTCTACCACTGAGCCACCTTCTCAGCTCTAATTTGCCATTTTCACTATTTTTTTAAGTGCTGGGATCAGATCCAGAGCCTCACCTTCACTGAGCCTCCTCCAGTCCCATTTGAACTATTTTTTGGTATAGAGTGCATCAAGTACATTCCTTGTACATTGTTTTGCAGCCATTGCCACCAATAACTCCAGATGTTTTCATCATCCCAAACAGAAACTCTGTATCCTTCAAAGAAATTTCTTTCCTACCCCTGAAAAACATTATTCTACTTTTTTTTTTTTTTCCCAATCGTGGGGCTTAAACTTGGCTTGGGCACTGTCCATGCACTCTCCAGCTCAAGGCAAGTGCTCTACCACTTGAGCCACAGAGCCAGTTCCGGTTTTATAGTGGTTTATTGGAGATAAGAGTCTCACAGACTTTCCTGCCTGGGCTGGCTTTGAACCGTGATCCTCAGATCTCAGCCTCCTGAGTAGCTAGGATTACAGGCATGAACCACTGGCACCCAGCCATTATTCTACTTTTTATGGTAGTGGTACTGGAGTTTGAACTCAGACATTGTACTACTTGAGCCATGAATGAAAACTTCTTTATGAATTTGACTACTCTAAATAGAATTAACACAGCATTTGCCCTTTTGGGTCTTACTTATTTTACTTAGTATAAAGTATTACTTATTATAAAGTATTGCTTATATTACTTAGTATAAAGTACTCAAGATTCACCTATGGTATAGAACAGATCCGTTTGTCAGGAAGGTTCTAGTCTAGTTTCTCCATGCCTTTACTAACACTATTTTGTTTTGGTTTGTTTTCTAAATAATAGCCGTCCTCATTTCAGCTACTGATAATTCTGTATGTGTGTGTGTGTGTGTGCACGTGCATGTGTGCATGCATGCGTGCATATACACTAGTCTTGGGGCTTGAATGTAGGGCCTGTTCACTGTCCCTGAACATTTTTGATCAAAGCCAACACTCTACCACTTGAACCACAGCTCCACTTCCACTTTGTGTGTGGTGTGTGTGTGTGTGTGTGTGTGTGTGTGTGTTTTGGTGGTTAATTGGACATAAGAGTCTCATGGGCTTTTCCTGCTTAAGCTGGCTTCAAACTGCAAACCTCAGATCTCAGCCTCTTGAGTAGCTAGGATTACAGGCATGAGCTACCAGTATCAGCTTTGTCACTGCTAATTCTTAAGATCGTTCTGTTTTTGAGAAAAGAAATATAAAATGTTTTATGAAACTGAATTTGATTTCCTATTTGACACTACTTTTGGGCAATGAGGTTTTACAACAATGTACAAGCAAGCTGGGCATCAGTGGCTCATTAATGTAATCCTGCTGACTCAGGAGCCTGAGATCTAAGGAATCATGGTTCAAAACCAGCTGGTGTAGCAAAATGCACGAGACACTATCTCCAATTAACCAGCAAAACCTGAAACTTGGAGGTATGGCACCAGCACAGAAAAATGTACAAATAAAATGTACAAAAGTGTGAGTGAACACTAAATCCTTTTATGAAGCAAGTAGGTAGTTAAAGCTGGGCACCAGTGGCTCACACCTGTAATCCTAACTACTCAGGAGGCTGAGATTTGAGGATCTGGGTTCAAAGCCAGCTAGAGCAGGAAAAGTCCATGAGACTCTTATCTCCAACTAAACACCAAAAAAATCCAGAAATAGATCTATGGCTCAAATGGTAGAGTGCTAGCCTTGAGCAACAATGCTTAGGGACAGTGTACAGGCCTTGAGTTCAAGTTCTAGGACCAGCACTAAAAAACAAAAGTAGTTAATTATACAAGGTGACAAGAAGTATGGACTCACTTCCTAGTTGGGTGGCCATGGGTATGCTCTTTTGGTCTTGCTGTTTCCTTTCTCCAGCAACTCCTAGGGTTGCTGGATTAAATTCTTTCACACTGTAAAGTCCTTCTAACAGGATCTAGCACCCAACATGTGGCAGGTCCCACTAAAGGTCAGTTGGCAATGATGGTGTTTACTGATTTGGCCAGAACTAAACCTCCAGCCTCTCTTTGTGAGTAGTTGCTCTTGCTTATCAGAGTTCTAAAGCACATCACACTAGGAGTTTTTCCATTTCATTTTAGTAGAGATGACAGGATTTCTCAAAAACACAGAAACCTTTAAAGACCTTTGCTCCATGTTAAGTACTTCTTACGAAAGAAAACTTTGTAGGAGGGAAATTAAAAAAAATACTTTCATATGGACAGGACTATAAATGGGATTATTTTTCTTGGGCGAAAACTTTATAAATGGAAACCTCTTAATATAGTCAAAGATTGAAATGAAATACCTTTTCTCTTAGAAAAATGTCATGCCATGGTCTTCATTATTTGTTATATTTCTAAAGTGCTTTTCTTCCCAGGAAGCTCATTACAAACTGTCTCCTGACCGGATTACATTCAGCTCCTTTGCCAGGGAAACCACCCTTGAAGGCCCAACAGAAAGAGATCGGAGAATCTGTGAACCAGGCCTGGAGCTGTTTTGCATGGCTATCACATTGTTCATCATTAAAGATTCAAATTCTTTCATCCCCTTAGTCAGAATATTCTCAGTTTTGAGCTCGACTCAAAGTAGAGTAGATAAAATGTAGATTTCTTAGAAAGTGGTCTTCTAATGGAAATGCTGACAATCCATTAACAGCAGGAGGGCTAATGGCTGCCACTAAAAATATACTTAAAGATTACAGTAATAAAAACACATATTTTAAAGTGCCTGCTAAAAGTTCAAGGATTTTTTTTTAATGTTGCTGTTAATAATAGGCTACCCAATCCTTCTAGCATTTGACTTTGTCTCACAAATGGGTTTAATCTAAGTGAATACTGTTGTACTGTGCGGGGTTTTTTTTTTTCCCTGCTGTTTGATTGGAAGGGGATTGGATGTCTTTTGGCAGAATTATCAGTGCCCTTAATGGAAGGTAAATAATCGGTGTATTTGTAGACATGTGGAATTTCAAGTCTGGAAAGGATCTTCATGATCAGCAAGTCATCTCTTATTCTATCTGCTAGAGGAAACTTGAGATTAAAAAAAAAACTTGGCTAGAGTCCAGGAAAGGAAAGTCAGTACCTGGGGGGAGTTAATGATATGTTTGAGGTCTTCATATTTTCTCACCTAAGTCATTATTACAGTACTTGCCCCTTTGCCTGATCTCTCTGCCCAGGTTATGCAAGTTTCTTCTTACTGTAAATTTGTTTATGATGGTAAAACCAATATGTTGACATATCTTGGTATCTGCAACACATTTGTTCCAAGCCTTCTCTCATATACCCAAGTTACTAAAGCCCTTTGTGCAAAGTGGTATAGCATTTATACAGACCCTGTACACATCTTCCTGAATAAAGCATCTCTAGATTATATTTAACACCTAAGACGATGTAAATGTTACATAAATAGCTGTTAATACTGTATTTTTTAGAGAATAATGAGAAGAAAGTCATATATGTTCAGTGCAGACACATTTTTGGTTAATGGTTGGCTGAACCTGTGGGGATGTAGCTCACAGATATGAAGGGTACAGAATTATTGCAAGGAAAACTAAGACTTAAAAACACTTGCAAACCCACCACCCAGATCCTTTTTCCATTGGCATTATACACATTCTTGGTACAACATTGAAACCTTTCTATTCTAAAATCATTTTGATTTCACAATCACTCATGAACATTTTGTCTTTTCTTCTTCTTCTGCTGCTTCTGCTTTGTATTATTATTACTACCGTGATGGGGCTTGAACAGAGGGTCTGGGTGCTGTCTCTGAGCTCTTTTGCTCAAGGCTAGCACTCTACCTCTTTGAGCCACAACTCCACTTCCAGTTTTCTGGTTTTGATCCTCAGATCTCAGCCTCCTGAGCAGCTAGGATGACAGGTATGAGCCACCAGGGCCCAATCTTTTATCATATTATTTAACGATTTGTAACAACAAATTTTCATCATCTGCTTAGTATATCACCTAAGTTGTATTAGATATCCTGACCTATTTAGGGAGCTTGCAGTTTGGCCTGTTACAATGCTGCAATGAATATGCATATGCACAATAAATACGTGTATCCACATATACACAATAACAATAAATTTAATAACATGTCTCCTGAGGAAAAAATAGCTTTGGCAACTACTACCAAATTATCCCTCAGAGAAGTGCTACTCCATTACCCTCCCACCAGTAGTAACACAAGCATGGTCTTTCCCTGGGCCCTTGATATTAGCCATTAATATGTTTAAAAATTAGCTAGGTGCTGGTGGCTCCTACCTGTAATCCTAGCTACTCAGGAGGATGAGATCTGAGAATCATGGTTTGAAGCCAACCTGCAGCAGGAAAGTCTGTAAGACTCTTATCTCCAACTAACTACCAAAAAAGCCAGAAATGGCTCTGTGGCTGAAGTGGTACAGTGCTAGCTAGCCTTGAGCCAAAAGAAGCTCAGGGACAGTACCCAGGCCCTGAGTTCAAGCCTCAGGACCTGCACATTTACAAAAAATCTCTAATATCTGATATAAAAAGTATTTTATGTTAAAATTTTTATTGTTATTATAATGGTGATGCGCAGAGGGGTTAGAGTTTCATAAGTCAGGGAATGACTACATTTCTTTTTGGACAATATCACTCCTTCCCTCACTCTCTCTCAGTATTTTACATTTTAATCATGTGCATGTTTGATTAATAGTGATACTGAACATTTTCCATTTATAAATTGCTTTTGCCATCTACTTTTTAAAAATTAGGTTCTCACTCATTCATTCATTCATTCACTCATTCACTCAGGGAGTCTTACTGGGTAGACCAGGCTAGCTTTGAACCTGTAATTGTCACATCTCTGCCTCCTGAGTACTAGAATTACAGCTGGAGAGTGCTGGGATGACATGGCGTCATGCCTGGTTTATTTCGTGTTTCTGTGTAGTCTTTTCCTTTTTATTTATAAGCGCTGTTTATGCACTAGGACTTGTAGTAGTTAGTTATTTACATTTGTGTGGAGCTGGGATGGAGCTCGTGTGCTAAGCGGGTGTTCTCCCATTGCAGTAATGCCCCAGCCTCAGTGGCTAACTGTCTTGATATTTTTGCCTATTTTTTAAATCTTTTCCTTTTTATCTTATTTCATGATGGTCTTTCTTTGTGTGTGTGTGTGTATGTATGTTCATACATGTATGTACATGTGTGCATGAGTGCCTATTTATGTACATTTTTCCTGGGCTATGTGAGTGTCTGCTAGGCAAGCACTCTACCTCTGAGTTACATCCCTAGCTCTTTTGGTTTGTCTTGAAGTACAAAAGTTATTTTTTAAATTTAAAAGTAAATTTTATTTATTTTTATTTAATTTTTTAGAAGGTTTTGAATTGTTACTACACAGGTGTTAAACAGAGAGGTTACAGTTGCATGAGTCAGGTAAAGAGTAAATTTCTTTTTGGATAATGTCACCCCAAAAGTTAAATTTTTATGTAGTTAAACAGTCATCTTTGCTGGTTATGGTGGCTCAAGTCTGTGATCCTCTCTACTTGGGAAGCAGGTATCTGGGGATCACAGTTTGAGGCTAAGCCAGACAAAAAGTTTAGCAGACTCCATCTTAACCAATGACTGGATGTTGTAGCCCATACCCATTATCCGGGCCATGGTGGAAGCAACCTGTCATTCCTAGTGATGTGGAGAAGCACAAATAGGAGGATTACAGCCCAAGCTGACCCGGACACAAAGCAAGTTCCTACCCTACTTCAAAAATAAACTATGTAAAAAGTAGCTGGAGGAGTAGCTCAAGTGGTAGAGCATCTCCTAGCAAGCTCAGGGCCCTGAGTTCAATCCCCAGCCCTGCAAAATCAATCTTTTTTTCCTTCCTTTTTTTGTTCACATTCAGATATATTCCTGAAGTACAGATTTGGTCATACACCTCCCTTGATTAAAACCTTCCTGGGGCTCCTCGGGAAGCAATTCCGCCTCCTTCTATACTCCAGATCCAGGCTACTGGTAGTCTAGTCAGGGCAAGAAACTTGTACTTAGTACTGTCTTAAGCTGGTTCTCCATCCACTAGTCCCCATGGTGCTACACTGATCTCTAACTTCTCTTCCTTTGCATTATTAAAAAATTAGACAGTGAATTCTATTGCTTCTATCTTCAAAATATAGCCAGATGGTAGGAATCCATTTTGATGACATTGTAGATAGGGCAGAAGCAGAGGGCCAGAAAGCAGATCTGTTGTAAGAGATTGGGTAAGGGGGGGGTGACTTCAAAGGTCAATAAAGAAATATGGGAGCTGAGTATGGTGGTGGTCTTGCAATTAGATGCATTTTTCAGAACTCAAAGAACTGTCCCTGAAAATGAATGAGTTCATTAGACCTTAATAAGAACTAGGGGAACAATATATTGGGAATCTAGATTTCTTTGGTAGATCATAGCGCTTGAACTCAAGTCCTGGGCACTGTCCCTGAGGTGTTTTTTGTTTTTGTTTTTGCTCAAGGCTAGTGCTCAAACACTTGGAGCCACAGCGCCACTTCTAGTTTCCTAGTGGTTAATTGGAAATTCTCTGGAACTTAACTGCCCAGGCTGGCTTTGAACAGTGATCCTCAGAGCTCAGCCTCCTGAGTAGCTAGAATTACAAGCGTGAGCCGGGCTTCTAACATTTTTTTGTTTTCTGTTTCTTCCAATATCACCACAGCTATCCTGAGCTAGGAGCCACCACAATAGAGAATCCCTATTGTGATGGTACCTTCATTGGTCTCTGTTCAGAGAGGTCGATGGAAAAGAAAAAGCAAATTGGGTTACTGCTTTGCTCAGAGCTCTCCAGCTGCTTCTCGTCTCTTGAGAGATGAAAGAGCCTCCTGTTCTTTCTCTGGCATGATCTCCCCCAATGCTTCCCATTCTCCCCTTTCCCTACTTCTCATCGCAATATCCTCCCTCCTCCCCTTGACCATACCTGTGTGGTTCCGTTCAGATTAACAACACCAAGTTACCACAATTGCTGCCAAGATTCTCAGTGGCACAGCCCTCTACCCCTTCTCTGGTAATCCCAACCTAACTCTTCCTTTGCTCCACTCCCCACCCAGCAGACCCTAGTCCAGCCTGCTTGCTCTTCCCGGCACATCCCTCAGTGTCTTCTTGAGATTGTCTTCCTGGAAAGTGCTTCTCCATGCTTCTCACTCATGGACTCCCTCCCTCATCTGTTCCAGGTCTTTGCTCAAATAAGTATTTTCAAAGCGAGGCCTTCCTGAGTGTCCCATTCCTACCTCTATCCCTAATTGCGATCCTCTCTCATTTTGTTTTTCTCACAGTTCCATACCTTGTTTTTTGTTTATTGTGTGATTCCTCCTCACATCCATGATGATAGAAGTTAATGTTCTAGTTTATTCTACCTTCCCAGTAACTAGGACATTACAATTGTGCCCGTCAACTTAGAAATACTCAGTTAAATTGTATAGCTGGGAGACACAAGGTAAGAAGAGGCCCAAGAATTAGCAGTAATTGTAATCTTAGATACTGGCAGCCTCCCTACCCCAGAATTTCACTTAATTCTTGTCCCACTCATAGTCTGGGGCAGCATGGAAGTCTATGTTTGTGGGTGCGGTGTTTGAGGGAGTGGCTTTCCAGCCTATCTTTCCTTTCTGTTTAGTTGCTCGCTGCCTTTGTTATGTTAACAGATGCCTTCTCTCCAATCTCTCTTTAGAAGCAGATGTTCCAAGAGAGGAGTAGCCGGATGCTACAGGCCTTATCCCCAAAGCAGAGCCCTGTGAGCAGCCCAACAAGGAGCCGGTCTCCTTCACGTTCCCCATCCCCTACCTTCTCATGGCTCCCAATCAAAACTTCCCCTCCTTCCTCACCCAAAGCAGCCTCAGCCTCCATCAGTAGCATGAGTGAGGGAGATGAGGATGAGAAGTAAAGGAGGGAGGCTGGCAAGCAAGAGCCACACCACACAGGAAGGGGAGGAGGGAGTTCTGAGGAGGCCTGAGTGGTGTTTGAAGTAGAAGAGTCACTGGAGCTGCAGCTCAGCAGGGAGACCGTGAGCTCTGACACAGGAAGATATCAGGTGGGACCAGATCTTCCTCATTCTCCACCCAGCCCACCATGAGCTCCGCATGGAGGTTTCCAGCCAGACAACCTGCACCAACCTTCTTAGCATCATCTAGAGTCACTCCACTTTAACCTTGCTAAGGAACGGTGTGGCACACTAGGAACACTTGCACTCGCTGGGGTGACTTCTGCTTTGGTCTGTACACAAATCCTCATCAAAGAAACCACTTGTGGAAATTGGCTGTTCCCTCAACCTGCTACTTCCAGCTCTCTAAGGGCCCTGCACGTTGCCTCCTACCATCCAAGCTCTGCCAGAATAAGTTCATTTCCAATCAATGTGGCAAAGAAATCGTCAAGTTTAAAGACAAATTCTAGCCTGCTCAGTTCACCCAAACCTGAGATTGCAATGGATCAGCTCCTTCTAGTTCCAGAGCTGTGGCTCACTGACACAACTTCCTCTTGGGCTAGATACAGAAGATGATCTAAAATGAACCTTAATTTCTCATTCAAAGGAGAATTTTTTTTTCCAAGATGAACTAAAGCCTAACATGCTCTTGGCTGTACCTTCTTATCATTGGTGTGACTTCATTGCTTTCTAGAAATTACCTTCATTGGTGGGAACTGCAACAAGGAAAACCATTTTGTCTTTGAAAAAAAAAAAAGAAAAAAAGAGGATTTTGCTTTGCTTTGACACCAAGTGTGGCATATGACAAATGTCTGAAGCTTTTCCTTCAAGGATGCTCTTTCCATTTCTGACCAATTCAGTTTCATAGACCTCGAGTAACAGTTCGATGTACCAAACATAGTATAAAAATAGGGGGTGCTACCTGCACGTATCTGTTCCATGTATGCTCCAAATATGCTACCCTAAGGTGAATACCATATGCAATATGACTATATGGTGGAGACATTTTTCTGTATACTTCTCTCCTGCTCTCCACCCTAATGTCCTGCTGAAACCCTTGATGTAAAGAACCATCTGGTTCTCTTGTGACTTGGACATTTTGTCAAAAGCTCATTCTAGATTTCTGTAGAAATATTTGTTTCCGACCAGAAAATGACTGTTGTTCTCATGGACCTCCAATATTTTTTGGGGGTAGAAGGAGGCTCTGGACAGCTTTTCAAGGAACTATAGACTTAGTTCTTTGAATGGTTTAGGTAGTAGTATGAGGTGTTTTGTTTGTTTGTTTCTGGCCTTAAGTTTGCTAATGGGATGAATACCCTAAGCTTCCCACAGAAACTGCCTGAAGTTACAGTTCCCTTGGTGCATACAGGGGGCCTTGTCAAGATTGACACTCTTGGGTAGAAGGAGATATTGCCTGGTTATCCTGCTAAAGTCAGACAGAGCTAGGGCCTGACAGAGCAGAGACCTCAACCAGCAACTTGTGGGCAGAGCCTATCACCTCTTGTAACAGAAGCATCCTATTTCAGAGGCTTTGCGAACAAGTTTTCTGGGGACGACCAGTGAAGGAAGGTAGCATGTTTTGTCTTTCCCCTTTGTGTTGAAGCCTACCTCCCTTCCAACCTGAAAATGAGTAGTATTTGTTGGAAGGCAAGATGATGGGGTGAAGCAAGCTTGGAAATCACCTTGTTCTACGTTCTTTCTGCAGAACTCTGTCAAGTTCTCCTGCAGGACAGAGGGCTGGCAGGAACATGGCCTGTGAGAAGGGGATGTTCTCTCATCAAGACTCTCCCGAGAGAGGAAAAGGCTTCATTCCTCCATCTTGCTTCCTTGTCCTCTTCTGTCCACCGTGCATCCAGGACTGACCGTGCATGTATGCCTACCATGTCAGTTGATTAAGACTTGTGATAGTGAAAGAAGAAGAAGATCAGGTAGTGAAGTAAAAGAAAAAAAAATCTTCTTTAAGCCATTTTAGGACCTCATTTTATACATGAAAGTCTCTCTTGGGCAGGTCTTTGAATGCTATGACTCCATACCCCAGTGCAGGTGGATCCATTTTTACCCATGTCCTGCTCTGGGGCAAATAGTATGGGGTTGATGTAGATGACTGACTTTAAATTTGCAAGCCTTACACACCATACTGACAGGTGCCACATCACATGACGCAGATTGTGCCACCATAGCTGCCAATTATGGGAAATGACCAGCACTGGGAATGTTCAGGGATGAGCTAATGCAACCCGTAAGTGGGTTCAAAATCTCCTCCTCCTAACCTGCGCCTCTCCACCTTCACAAGGCCCTAAGTCTATTGAGAAGGAATATAGGGAGGATTCTGGAATGCAACTTTTGAGTGTTCTTGGTTGCCTCTCAGTCTCTCTGAGCCTTTTCCCTCCACACAGGAAGAACTGTGGCCACACTTTGTGCCACCCAGTCAACTGTTATGGCCAAGAGAGTGAATTAAGGCTACAATAAGAATGCACACAGAGCCGGGTGCTGGTGGGGCATGCCTGTTATCCTAGCTACTCGGGAGGCTAAGATCTGAGGACTGTGGTTCAAAGCCAGCCCTGGCAGGAAAGGCCATGAGATTCTTATCTCCAATTAACCACCGGAAAACCGGAAGTGGAGCTGTGACTCAAAGTGGTAGAGCGCTAGCCTGGAGCAAAAGAGCTCAGGGACAGCACCTAGGCCTGGAGTTCAAGCCCTCTGACTGACATCTCCCCTCCAAAAAGAAAAAAAAAACAGGAATGCATACAGTAAGCATGTTGTAAGCGAGAGAAGTAATGAGCAATGACAAAAGGCAGGGAAAGAGATTCTTTCTGCTCTATCAAGACTGAGGACAATAACTCAGGACAGTGAACGGACAGTGATGGAGATGAGAGGAAATGTCAGTGACGCAGGGGGGAAGTTGGAGGGTAGGTACTTTCCTCTCTTTTGCCAGGGTTAACCTGGGCCCCTCCTGGAAAGTTAGCAGATACCCATGCAGCGGGTAGGTCCTTGCCTCTGGGCATGCTTCTTCTAGAACTCCCAGAGTCTCCCAAGGGGACTCTGAAACTAAATGGTGACCCTCCCCTCCTGCAGCTCTACAACAGGCATGGCTTTGAAATGCAATGGAGTGTCTCAAGGCATGACCCCTTTGTGGTGAGCGAGCTGCTGTGTGCCAGGACCTTCAAAAGGCAAAGGCAAGCCAACCCCCATGAAGAGCAAGACATGGATGAAGCCTGGCTTCTGGCCTGCTCTGGATGGAAGAGACACAGCTGTAGGATGCCTTGCTCGATGCACACTGTGCGAGCCCTTCCTTGGGGGGCAGGGTGGGGAGGGAAGGAAGAGCACAGGCTTATTTTCTCTCCATTGCCCAGGACTTCCTTTAGGAACCCAGTCATACTTAAAGGAAAGGCGAGACGGCTTCATGAGTGGCCCAGCTGAATCTAACAGAGATGTATGTACCTAGTCCTCAGGCATCCTCTCAGCACTAGTCCTGATTGGTCTCCACAAGAGAGTGGCAGGGGGGCGGGGTGGGGGGGGATAGCTCATGAGGCATTTTCAACTTCTCTTTAGACTCCTCCTTCGTTTTATTTGTTCTGTCACTGCAATGTGTCTGGGGACAAAGCCATAAGAAGAGCATACACGCTTAAGACTTGTACATACAAACCAAGATGATGGTGACTTGTCTGGGTTAAAGCACGACCTTATGCCCAAGCATTTGTTCTGGTGCTGAATAATGCAAACTACTGGAATCAGCCCCTCTCCCTCTTTGCATCCCTCCCTCTCCTGCTCCCAGACAGAACACGGCATTCCCAAATCGTTTATAAATAAAGGGATGCATAACTGCACTTTTGCTTGTGTTTCTTAAGTGTGTTGTCTGTTTCGCTGTAGGATCCCTAGCTCCACGTAGAAAGAGATGGGCATGTAGCAGCTCACCCAGCCCACTGGCTAGCTTTTGCCAGTCGTGATTCCAGGAAGATCTGAACCTTCACTTTGTTGAATGGGGTCATGTTTTTGAGTTGCCGAGTGACCTGTATCTTGACTTAAAACATAAGTTTAGGGAGACATTCACGGTTGGCTCACACCTGCAATCCTAGCTTCTTAAGAGGCCACGATCTGGAGGATCCTGGTTTGAAGCCAGCCTCGGCAGAAAAGTCTCTGTGACTCCATCTTCAAAATAATCAGCAAAAAAGCAAGGCTGGGGGTGTGGCTCAAGTGGCAGGGCACCAGCTGTGAGCAAGAAAAATCAAGCAATCATACAGTCCCAAGTTCAAGCCCTGGTACCAGAAAAAAAAAAGATAGCTTAGGGACAGACCTACCTACAGGGGTAATCACATAGTGATTCCGGTCAGGACTCTGAATGGTAGGATTCACCACCTATTTGACTTGCAACTTTAGCCAAGCCACTTTGCTTCTCTAGCCTCGGTGTCTGCTTATGTAAAATGGGGAGATTGGAGGAAACAGGTCCTTTTTGCTTAGAAAAGTACCTGGACTTAGGAACGCAGCCTGTATTGCTTCCCAAGTTTCACCCAGCTACCATGTTGTCATTGCCTGACCAGGCCTAAAGGGCTTACTCCTCTGCTCCCCTGGGGTCTCCACAACCAGCAAGCAGCATGAGCGAGCTCATTCCCACACTTGGAGCATCAGCATAAAGGCTCTTGGGTCCCATCGACCTTTCTTATCACTCGCTGGAATGCTTCTGAGATATTCCTAGGCTTTGGGAAGTAGCGATTCCAACTGCATTTCCATCTTTGGGAAAAAGCCACCGCACTCAGCTGGAGACAGACAGATGGAGGTAGTGGTGCTAAATCAGGATGCCAAAATGTCAACAGTGAGGGCAGAGGTTATGTTCTGAGCACTGTGCACGCCTCTACCCCCACTGAACTTAGGAACTTCCATTAACTCCATCTGGAAAGGGTTAGGGCTTTGAAATGACTGCAATGGTAACATTAGCCTGAGCTCTAAAATACACAAAGCAAGCCAGGGCTGTAGCCAGTAAGGGAAGAAGTTTTAAAATAGAATGCCTATTATTCATAGACTGTATGGAAGCTTTGCCACACAGATCAAACACATTTTTAGCAGGCTGTATTTAAAGCAAGAGTTATTGGTTTCCTCTTGACTTCTATGATAGGTGTAGAGAAAACAGTAAGTTCTGCCGGGTGCTGGTGGCTCACGCCTGTAATCCTAGCTACTCAGGAGGCTGAGATGTGAGGATCGCGGTTCAAAGCCAGCCCGGGCAGGAGAGACCGTGAGACTCCTATCTCCAATAAACCACCAGAAAAC